>NW_028270192.1:2562500-2630000 GCF_037043375.1 Chiloscyllium plagiosum | reverse complement strand
TCAGAAAGTGATCCCTCAGTATCTCAGAAAATGCTCCCTCAGTACCTCAGAAAGTGATCCCTCAGTAGCTCAGAAAATGCTCCCTCAATGCCTCTGAAGGTGCCCCTACAATACCTCAGAAAGTTCTCCCTCAATTCTTCAGATAGTACTCACTCAGTACTTCACATAGTGATCCCTCGATACTTCAGATAGTACTCACTCAGTACTTCAGATAGTGCTCCCTCAATACTTCAGATAGTACTCACTCAGTACTTCAGATAGTGCTCCCTCAATACTTCAGATAGTACTCACTCAGTACTTCACATAGTGCTCCCTCAGTACTTCAGATAGTGCTCCCTCAGTACTTCAGATAGTGCTCCCTCAGTACTTCAGATAGTGCTCCCTCAGTACTTCAGATAGTGCTCCCTCAGTACTTCAGATAGTGCTCCCTCAGTACTTCAGATAGTGCTCCCTCAGTAAGATAGTGCTCCCTCGATACTTCAGATAGTGCTCCCTCAGTACTTCAGATAGTGCTCCCTCAATACTTCAGATAGTACTCACTCAGTACTTCAGATAGTGCTCCCTCAGTACTTCAGATAGTGCTCCCTCAGTACTTCAGATAGTGCTCCCTCGATACTTCAGATAGTGCTCCCTCAGTACTTCAGATAGTGCTCCCTCAGTACTTCAGATAGTGCTCCCTCAGTACTTCAGATAGTGCTCCCTCAATACTTCAGATAGTGCTCCCTCAATACTTCAGATAGTACTCACTCAGTACTTCAGATAGTGCTCCCTCAGTACTTCAGATAGTGCTCCCTCAGTACTTCAGATAGTGCTCCCTCAGTACCGCATATATTTCTCCCTCAGTACCTCGAATACTGCACCCCCAATACCTCAGAAAATGCTCCCACAATGTTTCAGATAAGTCTCCCTCACTACCTCAGATAGTGCGCCCACAATACCTCAGACAGTGCTCCTTCAATACCTCAGAAAGTGCTCCTTCAATACCTCAGAAAGTGCTCTCAGTCCCTCAGAAAGTGCTCCCTCAGTACCTCAGATAGTTATTCCTCAGTACGTCAGAAAGTTCTCCCTCAATATCTCAGAAAGCGCTCCCTCAGTACCTCAGAAAGGGCTCCCTCAATATCTAAGAAAGTGCTCCCTCAATACCTCCGATAGTGCTCCCTCAATACCTCAGATAGTGCTTCCTCAGTATGTCAGAAATTGCACCCTCAATACCTCAGAAAGTGCTCCCTCAGTACGTTAGAAACTGGTCCCTCAGTACCTCAGAAAGTGCTCCGACAGTACCTCAGAAAGTGCTCCCTCAATATCTCAGAAAGTGGTCACTCAGTATCTCAGATATTCCTCACTCTATACCTAGGATAGTTCTCTCTCAATATCTCATGTAGTTCTCCCTCAGTACCTCATATAGTGCTCTCTCAATACCTCAGAAAGTGATCCCTCAATATTTCAGATAGTTCTCCCTCACTACCTCAAATAGTGCTCCCTTAATACCTCTGAAAGTGATCCCTCAATACATTAGATAGTTCTCCCTCAGTACCTCAGTCAGTGCTCCCTCAATACCTCAGATAGTGCTCCTTCATTACCTCATATAGTTCTCCCTCAAAACTTCAAATATTGCTCCTTCAATAACTCAGATAGTGCTCCCTCAATACCTCTGAATGTGCTCCCTCAATACCTCAGATAGTTCTCCCTCAATACTTCAGATAGTGCTCTCTCAATACTTCAGATAGTGCTCCTTCATTACCTCATATAGTTCTCCCTCAGAACTTCAAATATTGCTCCATCAATACCTCAGAAAGTGTTCATTCAATATCTCAGAAAGTGCTCCCTCAGTACCTCAGAAAGTGCTCCCTCAGTATCTCAGAACGTGTTCCCTCAGTACCTCAGACAGTGCTCCCTCAATATCTCAGAAATGTTCACTCAGTACCTGAGAAAGTATTCCCTCAGTACCTCAGAAACTGCTCTCTCAATGCCTCAGAAAGTGCTCCCTCGGTACCTCAGAAAATTCTCCCTCAATATCTCAGAAAGGGCTCCCTCAATACCTCCGATAGTGCCCCCTCAGTATGTCAGAAAGTGCACCCTCAGTACCTCAGACAGTGCTCCCTCAATATCTGAGAAAGTGCTCCCTCAATATCTCAGAAAGTGCACCCTCAGTACCTCAGAAATTGCTCCCTCAATACCTCATAAATTTCTCTCCCAGTACCTCAGAAAGTGTTCCCTCAGTACCTCAGAAAGTGCTCTCTCAATATCTCAGAAAGTGCTCCCTCAATATCTCAGAAAGTGCTCTCCCAGTACCTCAGAAAGTGCTCCCTCAGTTCCTCAGAAAGTGTTGCCTCAATATCTCAGAAAGTGCTCCCTCCGTACCTCAGGTACTCTCTTAGTACCTCAGAGAGTGCTCCTTCAATATCTCAGAAAGTGGCCCCTCAGTACCTCAGAAAGTGCTCCCTCAATATCTCAGAAAGTGTTCCCTCCAAAGCTCACAAAGTGCTCCCTTAGTTCCTCAGACAGTGCTCCCTCAATATCTCAGAAAGTGCTCCCTCACTACCTCCGAAAGTGCTCCCTCAATAACGCAGAAAGTGCTCCCTGAATATCTCAGAAAGTGCTCTCCCCGTACCTCAGAAAGTGCTCCCTCAATACCTCAGAAGGTGCTCCCTCAATATCTCAGAAAGTGCTCCCTCAATACCTCAGATAGTTCTCCCTCAATGACTCAGAAAGTGCTCTCAGTCCCTCAGATAGTGCCCCCTCAATACCTCAGAACGTGCTCCCACAATATTTCAGATATTTCTCTCACAGTACCTCAGATAATGCTCCCTTAATACCTCAGATAGTGCTCACTCAATACCTCAGAAAGTGCTCCCTCAATACCTCAGAAAGTGCTCCCTCAGTACGTCTGGAAGTGCTCGCTGAGCACCTCAGAAAGTGCTCCCTTCAGAACCAGAAAGTGCTCTCTCAGAACCTCAGAAAGTGCTCTCTCAGTACCTCAGAAAGTGCTCCCTCAATTTCTCAGTAAGTGCTCCCTCAACATCTCAGAAAGTGTTCCCTCAGTGCCTCAGAAAGTGCACCCTCAATACCTCAGATAGTTCCTCCTCAGTATGTCAGATACATCTCCGTCAATATCTCAGAAAGTGCTCCCTCAGTTCCTCAGAAAGTGCTCCCACAGTACCTCAGAAAGTGCTCCCTCAATATCTCAGAAAGTGCTCTCCCAGTACCTCAGAAAGTGTTCCCTCAGTTCGTCAGAAAGTGCTCTCCCACCACCTCAGAAAGTGTTCCCTCAATACCTCAGAAAGTGCTCTCCCAGTACCTCAGAAAGTGTTCCCTCAATAGCTCAGAAAGTGCTCTCACACCACCTCAGAAAGTGTTCGCTCAATACCTCAGAAAGTGCTCTCCCAGTACCTCAGAAAGTGCTCTCTCAGTACCTCACATAGTGCTCCCTCCATACCTCAGAAAGTGTTCCCTCAGTTCCTCAGAAAGTACTCCCTCAATCTCTCAGACAGTGCTCCCTCAATACCTCTGAACGTGCTCCCTCAATAACGCAGAAAATGCTCCCTCAATATCTGAGAAAGTGCTCCCTCAATATCTCAGAAAGTGCACCACCAGTACCTCAAAAAGTGCTCCCTCAATATCTCAGAAATTGTTCCCTCAGTACCTCAGAAAGAGCTCTCTCAGTACCTCAGACAGTGCTCCCTCCAAAGCTCAGAAAGTGCTACCTCAGTTCCTCAGAAAGTGCTCCCTCAAAATCTCAGAAAGTGCTCCCTCAATACCTCAGATAGTTCTCCCTCGGTACCTCAGAAAGTGCTCACTCAATATCTCAGAAAGTGCTCCCTCGGGACCTCAGAAGGTTCTCCCTCAACATCTCAGATAGTTCTCCCTCAATACCTCAGAAAGGGCTCCCTCAATATCTAAGAAAGTTCTCCCTCAATATCTAAGAAAGTTCTCCCTCAATACCTCCGATAGTGCTGCCTCAATACCTCCGATAGTGCTTCGTCAGTATGTAAAAAAGTGATCCCTCAGTACCTCAGACATTGCACCCTCAATTCCTCAGAAAGTTCTCCCTCAATACTTCAGATAGTGCTCCCTCAGTACTTCAGATAGTGCTCCCTCGATACTTCAGATAGTGCTCCCTCGATACTTCAGATAGTGCTCCCTCAGCACTTCAGATAGTGCTCCCTCAGTACTTCAGATAGTGCTCCCTCAGTACTTCAGATAGTGCTCCCTCAGTACTTCAGATAGTGCTCCCTCAGTACCGCATATATTTCTCCCTCAGTACCTCGAATACTGCTCCCCCAATACCTCAGAAAATGCTCCCACAATGTTTCAGATAAGTCTCCCTCACTACCTCAGATAGTGCGCCCACAATACCTCAGACAGTGCTCCTTCAATACCTCAGAAAGTGCTCCTTCAATACCTCAGAAAGTGCTCTCAGTCCCTCAGAAAGTGCTCCCTCAGTACCTCAGATAGTTATTCCTCAGTACGTCAGAAAGTTCTCCCTCAATATCTCAGAAAGCGCTCCCTCAGTATCTCAGAAAGGGCTCCCTCAATATCTAAGAAAGTGCTCCCTCAATACCTCCGATAGTGCTCCCTCAATACCTCAGTTAGTGCTTCCTCAGTATGTCAGAAATTGCACCCTCAATACCTCAGAAAGTGCTCCCTCAGTACGTTAGAAACTGGTCCCTCAGTACCTCAGAAAGTGCTCCGACAGTACCTCAGAAAGTGCTCCCTCAATATCTCAGAAAGTGGTCACTCAGTACCTCAGATATTCCTCACTCTATACCTCGGATAGTTCTCTCTCAATATCTCATGTAGTTCTCCCTCAGTACATCATATAGTGCTCCCTCAATACCTCAGAAAGTGCTCCCTCAATATTTCAGATAGTTCTCCCTCACTACCTCAAATAGTGCTCCCTCAATACCTCTGAAAGTGATCCCTCAATACATTAGATAGTTCTCCCTCAGTACCTCAGACAGTGCTCCCTCAATACCTCAGATAGTGCTCCTTCATTACCTCATATAGTTCTCCCTCAAAACTTCAAATATTGCTCCTTCAATAACTCAGATAGTGCTCCCTCAATACCTCTGAATGTGCTCCCTCAATACCTCAGATAGTTCTCCCTCAATACTTCAGATAGTGCTCTCTCAATACTTCAGATAGTGCTCCTTCATTACCTCATATAGTTCTCCCTCAGAACTTCAAATATTGCTCCATCAATACCTTAGAAAGTGTTCATTCAATATCTCAGAAAGTGCTCCCTCAGTATCTCAGAACGTGTTCCCTCAGTACCTCAGACAGTGCTCCCTCAATATCTCAGAAATGTTCACTCAGTACCTGAGAAAGTATTCCCTCAGTACCTCAGAAACTGCTCTCTCAATGCCTCAGAAAGTGCTCCCTCGGTACCTCAGAAAATTCTCCCTCAATATCTCAGAAAGGGCTCCCTCAATACCTCCGATAGTGCCCCCTCAGTATGTCAGAAAGTGCACCCTCAGTACCTCAGACAGTACTCCCTCAATATCTGAGAAAGTGCTCCCTCAATATCTCAGAAAGTGCACCCTCAGTACCTCAGAAATTGCGCCCTCAATACCTCATAAATTTCTCTCCCAGTACCTCAGAAAGTGTTCCCTCAGTACCTCAGAAAGTGCTCTCTCAATATCTCAGAAAGTGCTCCCTCAATATCTCAGAAACTGCTCTCCCAGTACCTCAGAAAGTGCTCCCTCAGTTCCTCAGAAAGTGTTGCCTCAATATCTCAGAAAGTGCTCCCTACGTACCTCAGATACTCTCTTAGTACCTCAGAAAGTGCTCCTTCAATATCTCAGAAAGTGGCCCCTCAGTACCTCAGAAAGTGCTCCCTCAATATCTCAGAAAATGTTCCCTCCAAAGCTCACAAAGTGCTCCCTTAGTTCCTCAGACAGTGCTCCCTCAATATCTCAGAAAGTGCTCCCTCACTACCTCCGAAAGTGCTCCCTCAATAACGCAGAAAGTGCTCCCTGAATATCTCAGAAAGTGCTCTCCCCGTACCTCAGAAAGTGCTCCCTCAATACCTCAGAAGGTGCTCCCTCAATATCTCAGAAAGTGCTCCCTCAATACCTCAGATAGTTCTCCCTCAATGACTCAGAAAGTGCTCTCAGTCCCTCAGATAGTGCCCCCTCAATACCTCAGAACGTGCTCCCACAATATTTCAGATATTTCTCTCACAGTACCTCAGATAATGCTCCCTTAATACCTCAGATAGTGCTCACTCAATACCTCAGAAAGTGCTCCCTTAATGCCTCAGAAAGTGCTCCCTCAGTACGTCTGGAAGTGCTCGCTGAGCACCTCAGAAAGTGCTCCCTTCAGAACCAGAAAGTGCTCTCTCAGAACCTCAGAAAGTGCTCTCTCAGTACCTCAGAAAGTGCTCCCTCAATTTCTCAGTAAGTGCTCCCTCAATATCTCAGAAAGTGTTCCCTCAGTGCCTCAGAAAGTGCACCCTCAATACCTCAGATAGTTCCTCCTCAGTATGTCAGATACATCTCCGTCAATATCTCAGAAAGTGCTCCCTCAGTTCCTCAGAAAGTGCTCCCACAGTACCTCAGAAAGTGCTCCCTCAATATCTCAGAAAGTGCTCTCCCAGTACCTCAGAAAGTGTTCCCTCAGTTCCTCAGAAAGTGCTCTCCCACCACCTCAGAAAGTGTTCCCTCAATACCTCAGAAAGTGCTCTCCCAGTACCTCAGAAAGTGTTCCCTCAATAGCTCAGAAAGTGCTCTCACACCACCTCAGAAAGTGTTCGCTCAATACCTCAGAAAGTGCTCTCCCAGTACCTCAGAAAGTGCTCTCTCAGTACCTCACATAGTGCTCCCTCCATACCTCAGAAAGTGTTCCCTCAGTTCCTCAGAAAGTACTCCCTCAATCTCTCAGACAGTGCTCCCTCAATACCTCTGAACGTGCTCCCTCAATAACGCAGAAAATGCTCCCTCAATATCTGAGAAAGTGCTCCCTCAATATCTCAGAAAGTGCACCACCAGTACCTCAGAAAGTGCTCCCTCAATATCTCAGAAATTGTTCCCTCAGTACCTCAGAAAGAGCTCTCTCAGTACCTCAGACAGTGCTCCCTCCAAAGCTCAGAAAGTGCTACCTCAGTTCCTCAGAAAGTGCTCCCTCAAAATCTCAGAAAGTGCTCCCTCAATACCTCAGATAGTTCTCCCTCGGTACCTCAGAAAGTGCTCACTCAATATCTCAGAAAGTGCTCCCTCGGGACCTCAGAAGGTTCTCCCTCAACATCTCAGATAGTTCTCCCTCAATACCTCAGAAAGGGCTCCCTCAATATCTAAGAAAGTTCTCCCTCAATATCTAAGAAAGTTCTCCCTCAATACCTCCAATAGTGCTGCCTCAATACCTCCGATAGTGCTTCGTCAGTATGTAAAAAAGTGATCCCTCAGTACCTCAGACATTGCACCCTCAATTCCTCAGAAAGTTCTCCCTCAATACCTCAGAAAGTGCTCCTCCAATACCTCAGAAAGTGCTTCCTCGGTACCTCAGAAAGGGCTCACTCAATACCTCAGAAAGTGCTTCCTCAGTACCTCAGACAGTGCTCCCTCAATACTTCAGAAAGTGCTCCTACAATTTTTCATATAGTTCTCACTCACTACCTCAGATAGTGCTCCCTCAATACCTCTGAACGTGCTTCCTCAATATCTCAGAAAGTGCTCCCTCAGTACCTCAGAAAGTGCTCTCCCAGTATCTCAGAAAGTGCTCCCTCAATACCTCAGAAAGTCCTCCATCAATACCTCAGAAAGTGCTCACTCAATATCTCAGAAAGTGCTTCCTCAGTACCTCAGACCGTGCTCCCTCAATACTTCAGAAAGTCCTCCATCAATACCTCAGAAAGTGCTCCCTCAATACCTCAGGAAGTGCTTCCTCAGTACCTCAGACCGTGCTCCCTCAATACTTCAGAAAGTCCTCCATCAATACCTCAGAAAGTGCTCACTCAATATCTCACAAAGTGCTTCCTCAGTACCTCAGACAGTGCTCGTTCAATACCTCAGAAAGTCCTCCATCAATACCTCAGAAAGTGCTCCCTCAATACCTCAGAATGTCCTCCATCATACCTCAGAAAGTGCTCACTCAATATCTCACAAAGTGCTTCCTCAGTACCTCAGACAGTGCTCGCTCAATACCTCAGAAAGTCCTCCATCAATACCTCAGAAAGTGCTCCCTCAGTACCTCAGACAGTGCTCACTCAGTATCTCAGAAAGTGCTCCCTCAGTACCTCAGATAGTTCTCCCTCAATATCTCATATACGTCTCCCTCACTACCCCAGATAGTTCACCCTCAATATATCATATAGTTCTCCCTCAATACCACAGAACGTGCTCCCACAATAATTCAGATAGTTCTCTCACAGCAGCTCAGAAAGTGTTCCCTCAGTACCTCAGAAAGTGCTCTCCCAGTACCTCAGAATGTGCTCCCTCAGTACCTCAGACAGTGCTCCTCCAATACCTCAGAAAGTGCTCCCTCAATACCTCAGAAAGTGCTCTCCCAGTACCTCAGAAAGTGCTCCCTCAGTACGTCAGAAAGTGCTCTCTCAGTACCTCAGAAAGTGCTCCCTCAATACCTCAGATATTTCTCCCTCAATACCTCAGAAAGTGCTCCCTCAATACCTCTGAAAGTGCTCCCTCAGTACCTCAGATAGTGCTCCCTCAGGACATCACATAATGCTCCCTCAGTACCTCAGATAATGCTCCCTCAATTACTCAGGTCCCCAGAACATGACGTGTCTCTCTGGATTAAGTTTAGAATTCCTACAGTGTCGAAGCAAGCCATTCCGTCCATTGGCTCCACACTGACTGTCTGAACAGCATCCCACCCAGACTCACATTCTCTACTCTATCCCTGGAATGCTGCATTTCCCATGGCAGCTTTGGGCAGTGGGAGGGAACTGGATCACCCGGAGGGAACCCGCACAGATACAGAGAGAATGTGTAAACTCCACACAGACAGTCACCGGGAGTTAGAATCAAACCACTGAGGCACCGTGCTGTCCTCTTTCCTTGGATACCATCTCCTCTAACCTTTTACAAAGCAGTCTCCCATGTGAAACCTTCTCATCTGTTTCCTTGGTCATCCCTTCAAAGGCTCTATCAAGTTGGATAAACCATTTCTACAAACAAAGCCAAGCTGACCATCCCTAATTAATCCTTGCTTTTCCAAATACATGTAAGTTGTCTCTCAGAATGCCCTCCAACAGCTTACCCACCACTGCCATCAGGCTCACAGCTCCATAGTTCAATGGCTGTTCCTTGCAGCCTTACTTCAATAATGGCCCATCATTAATCACCCTCCAGCCTTCAGGCACCTCACCCGTTGTCACTGATCGGTCCATCTGACAAGGCCATCTCCATCCTTCTGTAACCTAAGGCTATCCTCCTCAGTATTTATCACCCAACCAATCCCCATATCATTCATGACCCCAATGATTAACCCTCCACCATTCAAACCTAAATCTTTTCTAACAACCACATCAGCAAGACCCCAACAGTGAGACATGAGCAGACAGAGATTTCTAACTGGGCCATCACTGTCTGCTTCCTGCCACTCAGCATTCTGCACCAAATTCCTTGGATCTTGAGTTTTTATGTTCACTATCAGTTTCCAGTCTGGGTCCTGATAAAAGCCTGACTGACCTCCAAGCAGGCGACGGGAAAGTATTGTCCTTATTTACACAGCTGGTCACCTCCTTAAAAAGTGCAATCCCATTGGTCAGACCTGCCCTCCCCTTAACACAACCATTCTGACTGTTCATCATGAACTCCAGTCTCTGTAAATGCTGATTAATTCTATCTCCCAAAATTGCTTCCAACAGACGCCCCACCCACGATATTAGCCTGACTGGCCTGTAGCTGCCTGGTATATCCCATGTTCCTTCTTGAATAACAGGACCACATGGTCAGTCCGACGACACCTCTCCTGTGGCCAGATGGGATTTGAAAATGTTTGCAAGTGTCCCTGCTACTTCCTCCATCCCCTCATTCGGTAAACAGAGATACATTTCCACCGTCTTTGGAGATTTACTGGTTTGTAAGAAGGCCAGACCACTCAGAACCATCTCTCTCTATATATGGTAATTCATTTAATTGTATCACAGAGCATATCCACGATTTCATACCGTCCCTGTCCCAATGAGCATTGACACAATGCATCCATTCACTGTAGCCTCTGGGTCCATGCACACATTCTCACTGTGTTCCACAACCGACTCTTTCTCTCATTATCAATTCACCCTTAATGTCACTGTAAAGTCCTTTCAGATTTTTATTTCCTCTCTTAGCACTCCTCGCTCCCAGACAAATAGTCTGCAATACGATTTGGAGGAGTGTGGGATGTCATTCTGGATGTGGGTTAGCATTGGGAAGCTCAGAAATAAGGAACACATGACTGTGCTGAGTGTGGGGCAGTGGGTTCATTTGGGATGAGCAGTCGGAAGCTGAGGAATAAACCTCAGCCCTGTCGGCTGCAAAGGGACTTGGATATGATGCAGAGCTGGGCTGAGGAGTGGCAGATGGAGTTCTACCCTGCCAAGTGTGAGGTTGTCCATTTTGGAAAGACAAATAAGAATGCAGAATACAGGGTTAACGGTAGGGTTCTTAGTCAGGTGGAGGAACAGAGGGATCTTGGGGTCTATGTTCATAGATCTTTGAAAGTTGCCACTCAGGTGGATAGAGCTTGTAAGAAAGCCTATGGTGTGTATGAGCGGTCATTAGCAGAGGGATTGAATTCAAGAGTCATGAAGTGATGTTACAGCTGTACAGGACCTTGGTTAGGTCACATTTGGAGAACTGTGTGCAGTTCTGGTCGCCTCACTTTAGGAAAGATGCGGAAGCTTTGGAGAGGGTGCAGAGCAGATTTACCAGGATGTTGCCTGGAATGGAGAATAGGTCGTACGAGGATAGGTTGAGTGTGCTAGGCCTTTTCTCATTGGAACGGAGAAGGATGAGGGGTGACTTGATAGAGGTTTATAAGATGATCAGAGGAATAGATAGAGTGGACAGTCAGAAACGTTTTCCCTGGGTACAACAGAGTGTTACAAGGGGACATAAATTTAAGGTGAAGGGTGGAAGGTATAGGGGAGATGTCAGGCGTGGGTTCTTTACCCAGAGAGTGGTGGGGGCATAGAATGCGCTGTCTGTGGGAGTGGTAGAGTCAGAATCTTTGGTGACCTTTAAGCGACAACTGGATAGGTACATGGATGGGTGCTTAAGCCAGGACAAATGTTCGGCACAACATCGTGGGCCGAACGGCCTGTTCTGTGCTGTATTCTTCTATGTTCTATGTTCTATATCCTCTGACAGTCCAGCTGTCCCAGAGTACTGACCCTCTGACAGTGCAGCACTCCCTCAGCAGTGACCCTCTGACAGTGCAGCACTCCCTCAGTACTGACCCTCTGACAGTGCAGCACTCCCTCAATACTGACCCTCGGACAGTGCAGCACTCCCTCAGTACTGACCCTCTGACAGGGCAGCACTCCCTCAGTACTGACCCTCTGACAGTTCAGTATTCCCTCAGTACTGGCCCTCTGACAGTGCAGCACTCCCTCAGTACTGACCCTCTGATAGTGCAGCACTCCCTCAGTACTGACCCTCTGACAGTGCAGCACTCCCTCAGTACTGACCCTCTGACAGTGCAGCAGTCCCTCAGTACTGACCCTCTGACAGTGCAGCACTCCCTCAGTACTGACCGTCTGACAGTGCAGCACTCACTCAGTACTGACCCTCTGACAGTTCAGCACTCCCTCAGTACTGACCCTCTG
Source organism: Chiloscyllium plagiosum (assembly GCF_037043375.1). NCBI lineage: Eukaryota > Metazoa > Chordata > Chondrichthyes > Orectolobiformes > Hemiscylliidae > Chiloscyllium > Chiloscyllium plagiosum. Next base: position 2,618,230 of record NW_028270192.1, on the reverse strand, counting down.
ACAGTGCAGCACTCCCTCAGTACTGACCCTCTGACAGTACAGCACTCCCTCAGTACTGACCCTCTGACAGTGCAGCAGTCCCTCAGTACTGACCCTCTGACAGTGCAGCACTCCCTCAGTACTGACCCTCTGACAGTGCAGCACTCCCTCAGTACTGACCCACTGACAGTGCAGCACTCCCTTAGTACAGACCCTCTGACAGTGCAGCACTCCCTCAGTACTGACCCTCTGACAGTGCAGCACTCCCACAGTACTGACCCTCTGACAGTGCAGTACTCCCTCAGTACTGACCCTCTGACAGTGCAGCACTCCCTCAGTACTGATCCTCTGACAGTGCAGCACTCTCTCAGTACTGACCCTCTGCCAGTGCAGCATTCCCACAGTACTGACCCTCTGACAGTGCAGCACTCCCTCAGTACTGACCCTCTGACAGTGCAGCATTCCCTCAGTACTGACCCTCTGACAGTGCAGACCTCCCTCAGTATTGACCCTCTGACAGTGCAGCACTCCCTCAGTACTGACCCTCTGACAGTGCAGCACTCCCTCCGTACTGACCCACTGACAGTGCAGCACTCCCTCAGTACTATTACTCTGACAATGCAGCACCCTCTCAGTATTGGCACTCAAACAGTGCAGCTCTCCCTCAGTACTGACCCTCTGACAGGTCAGCACTCCCTCAGTACTGACCCTCTAACAGTGCAGCACACCCTCAGTACTGAACCTCTGACAGTGCAGCATTCCCTCAGTACTGACCCTTTGACAGTGCAGCACTCCCTCAGTACTGACCCTCTGACAGTGCATCACTCCCTCAGTACTGACCATCTGACAGTGCAGCACTCTCTCAGTACTGACCTTCTGACAGTGCAGCACTCCCTCAGTACTGATCCTCTCACAGTGCAGCACTCCCTCCATACTGACCCTCTGACAGTGCAGCAATCCCTCAGTACTGACCCTCTGACAGTGCAGCACTCCCTCAGTAATGACCCTGTGACAGTGCAGCACTCCCACAGTACTGACCCTCTGACAGTGCACCACTCCCTCAGTAATGACCCTCTGACAGTGCAGCACTCCCTCAGTACTGACCATCTGACAGTGCAGCACTCTCTCAGTACTGACCCACTGATAGGTCAGCACTCCCTCAGTACTGACCCTCTGACAGTGCAGCACTCCCTCAGTACTGACCTTCTGACAGTGCAGCACTCCCTCAGTACTGACCATCTGACAGGGCAACACTCCTTCAATACTGACCCTCTAACAATGCAGCACTCCCTCAGTACTGACCCTCTGACAGTGCAGCACTCTCTCAGTACTGACCCTCTGGCAGTGCAGCACTCCCACAGTACTGACCCTTTGACAGTGCAGCACTCCCTCAGTACTGACCCTCTGACAGTGCAGCACACCCTCAGTACTGACCCTCTGACAGTGCAGCACTCCCTCAGTACTGACCCTCTGACAGTGCAGCACTCCCTCAGTACTGACCCTCTGACAGTGCAGCACTCCCTCAGTACTGACCCTCTGACAGTGCAGCACTCCCTCAGTACTGACCCTCTGACAGGTCAGCACTCCCTCAGTACTGACCCTCTGACAGTGCAGCACTCCCTCAGTAATGACCCTCTGACAGTGCAGCATTCCCTCAGTACTGACCCTCTGACAGTGCAGCAATCCCTCAGTACTGACCCTCTGACAGTGCAGCACTCCCTCAGTACTGACCCTCTGACAGTGCATCACTCCCTCAGTACTGACCATCTGACAGTGCAGCACTGTCTCAGTACTGACCTTCTGACAGTGCAGCACTCCCTCAGTACTGATCTTCTGTCAGTGCAGCACTCCCTCCATACTGACCATCTGACAGTGCAGCAATCCTTCAGTACTGTCCCTCTGACAGTGCAGCACTCCCTCAATACTGACCCTGTGAGAGTGCAGCACTCCCACAGTACTGACCCTCTGACAGTGCACCATTCCCTCAGTACTGACCCTCTGACAGTGCAGCACTCCCTCAGTACTGATCCTCTGACAGTGCAGCACTCTCTCAGTACTGACCCTCTGACAGATCAGCACTCCCTCAGTACTGACCCTCTGACAGTGCAGCACTCCCTCAGTACTGACCATCTGACAGGGCAGCACTCCCTCAGTACTGACCGTCTGACAGTACAGCACTCCCTCAATACTGACCCTCTGACAGTGCAGCACTCCCTCAGTACTGACCCTCGGACAGTGCAGCACTCCCTCAGTACTGACCCTCTGACAGGGCAGCACTCCCTCAGTACTGACCCTCTGACAGTTCAGTATTCCCTCAGTACTGGCCCTCTGACAGTGCAGCACTCCCTCAGTACTGACCCTCTGATAGTGCAGCACTCCCTCAGTACTGACCCTCTGACAGTGCAGCACTCCCTCAGTACTGACCCTCTGACAGTGCAGCAGTCCCTCAGTACTGACCCTCTGACAGTGCAGCACTCCCTCAGTACTGACCGTCTGACAGTGCAGCACTCACTCAGTACTGACCCTCTGACAGTTCAGCACTCCCTCAGTACTGACCCTCTGACAGTGCAGCACTCCCTCAGTACTGACCCTCTGACAGTACAGCACTCCCTCAGTACTGACCCTCTGACAGTGCAGCAGTCCCTCAGTACTGACCCTCTGACAGTGCAGCACTCCCTCAGTACTGACCCTCTGACAGTGCAGCACTCCCTCAGTACTGACCCACTGACAGTGCAGCACTCCCTTAGTACAGACCCTCTGACAGTGCAGCACTCCCTCAGTACTGACCCTCTGACAGTGCAGCACTCCCACAGTACTGACCCTCTGACAGTGCAGTACTCCCTCAGTACTGACCCTCTGACAGTGCAGCACTCCCTCAGTACTGATCCTCTGACAGTGCAGCACTCTCTCAGTACTGACCCTCTGCCAGTGCAGCATTCCCACAGTACTGACCCTCTGACAGTGCAGCACTCCCTCAGTACTGACCCTCTGACAGTGCAGCATTCCCTCAGTACTGACCCTCTGACAGTGCAGACCTCCCTCAGTATTGACCCTCTGACAGTGCAGCACTCCCTCAGTACTGACCCTCTGACAGTGCAGCACTCCCTCCGTACTGACCCACTGACAGTGCAGCACTCCCTCAGTACTATTACTCTGACAATGCAGCACCCTCTCAGTATTGGCACTCAAACAGTGCAGCTCTCCCTCAGTACTGACCCTCTGACAGGTCAGCACTCCCTCAGTACTGACCCTCTAACAGTGCAGCACACCCTCAGTACTGAACCTCTGACAGTGCAGCATTCCCTCAGTACTGACCCTTTGACAGTGCAGCACTCCCTCAGTACTGACCCTCTGACAGTGCATCACTCCCTCAGTACTGACCATCTGACAGTGCAGCACTCTCTCAGTACTGACCTTCTGACAGTGCAGCACTCCCTCAGTACTGATCCTCTCACAGTGCAGCACTCCCTCCATACTGACCCTCTGACAGTGCAGCAATCCCTCAGTACTGACCCTCTGACAGTGCAGCACTCCCTCAGTTCTGACCCTGTGAGAGTGCAGCACTCCCACAGTACTGACCCTCTGACAGTGCACCACTCCCTCAGTAATGACCCTCTGACAGTGCAGCACTCCCTCAGTACTGACCATCTGACAGTGCAGCACTCTCTCAGTACTGACCCACTGATAGGTCAGCACTCCCTCAGTACTGACCCTCTGACAGTGCAGCACTCCCTCAGTACTGACCTTCTGACAGTGCAGCACTCCCTCAGTACTGACCATCTGACAGGGCAACACTCCTTCAATACTGACCCTCTAACAATGCAGCACTCCCTCAGTACTGACCCTCTGACAGTGCAGCACTCTCTCAGTACTGACCCTCTGGCAGTGCAGCACTCCCTCAGTACTGACCCTTTGACAGTGCAGCACTCCCTCAGTACTGACCCTCTGACAGTGCAGCACACCCTCAGTACTGACCCTCTGACAGTGCAGCACTCCCTCAGTACTGACCCTCTGACAGTGCAGCACTCCCTCAGTACTGACCCTCTGACAGTGCAGCACTCCCTCAGTACTGACCCTCTGACAGTGCAGCACTCCCTCAGTACTGACCCTCTGACAGGTCAGCACTCCCTCAGTACTGACCCTCTGACAGTGCAGCACTCCCTCAGTAATGACCCTCTGACAGTGCAGCATTCCCTCAGTACTGACCCTCTGACAGTGCAGCAATCCCTCAGTACTGACCCTCTGACAGTGCAGCACTCCCTCAGTACTGACCCTCTGACAGTGCATCACTCCCTCAGTACTGACCATCTGACAGTGCAGCACTGTCTCAGTACTGACCTTCTGACAGTGCAGCACTCCCTCAGTACTGATCTTCTGTCAGTGCAGCACTCCCTCCATACTGACCATCTGACAGTGCAGCAATCCTTCAGTACTGTCCCTCTGACAGTGCAGCACTCCCTCAATACTGACCCTGTGAGAGTGCAGCACTCCCACAGTACTGACCCTCTGACAGTGCACCATTCCCTCAGTACTGACCCTCTGACAGTGCAGCACTCCCTCAGTACTGATCCTCTGACAGTGCAGCACTCTCTCAGTACTGACCCTCTGACAGATCAGCACTCCCTCAGTACTGACCCTCTGACAGTGCAGCACTCCCTCAGTACTGACCATCTGACAGGGCAGCACTCCCTCAGTACTGACCGTCTGACAGTACAGCACTCCCTCAGTACTGACCCTCTGACAGTGCAGCACTCCCTCAGTACTGACCCTCTGACAGTGCAGCACTCCCTCAGTACTGACCCTCTGGCAGTGCAGCACTCCCTCAGTACTGACCCTCTGACAATGCAGCACTCCCTCAGTACTGACTCTCTGACAGTGCAGCACTCCCTCAGTACTGACCCTCTGGCAGTGCAGCACTCCCTCAGTACTAACCCTTTGACAGTGCAGCACTACTCAGTACTGACCCTCTGACAGTGCAGCACTCCCTCAGTACTGACCCTCTGACAGGGCAGCACTCCCTCAGTACTGACCTTCTGACAGTGCAGCACACACTCAGTACTGACCCTCTGACAATGCAGCACTCCCTCAGTACTGACCCTCTGACAGTGCAGCACACCCTCAGTACTGACCCTCTGACAGTGCAGCACTCCCTCAGTACTGACCCTCAGACAGTGCAGCACTCCCTCCGTACTGACCCTCTGACAGTGCAGCACTCCCTCAGTACTGACCCTCTGACAATGCCGCACTCCCTCAGTACTGACCTTCTGACAGTGCAGCACTCACTCAGTACTGACCCTCTGACAATGCAGCACTCCCTCAGTACTGACCCTCTGACAGTGCAGCACTCCCTCAGTACTGACCCTCTGACAGTGCAGCACTCCCTCAGTACTGACCCTCTGACAGGTCAGCACTCCCTCAGTACTGACCCTCTGACAGTGCAGCATTCCCTCAGTACTGACCCTCTGACAGTGCAGCAGTCCCTCAGTAATGACCCTCTGACAGTGCAGCATTCCCTCAGTACTGACCCTCTGACAGTGCAGCACTCCCTCAGTACTGACCCTCTGACAGTGCATCACTCCCTCAGTACTGACCCTCTGACAGTGCAGCACTCTCTCAGTACTGACCTTCTGACTGTGCAGCACTCCCTCAGTACTGATCTTCTGACAGTGCAGCACTCCCTCTATACTGACCATCTGACAGTGTAGCAATCCTTCAGTACTGTCCCTCTGACAGTGCAGCACTCCCTCAATACTGACCCTGTGAGAGTGCAGCACTCCCACAGTACTGACCCTCTGACAGTGCAGCATTCCCTCAGTACTGACCTTCTGACAGTGCAGCACTCCCTCAGTACTGACTCTCTGACAGTGCAGCACTCCCTCAGTACTGATCCTCTGACAGTGCAGCACTCACTCAGTACTGACCTTCTGACAGTGCAGCACTCCCTCAGTACTGACCATCTGACAGATCAGCACTCCCTCAGTACTGACCCTCTGACAGTGCCGCACTCACTCAGTACTGACCTTCTGACAGTGCAGCACTCACTCAGTACTGACCTTCTGACAGTGCAGCACTCTCTCAGAACTGACCCTCTGACAGATCAGCACTCCCTCAGTACTGACCCTCTGACAGTGCCGCACTCACTCAGTACTGACCCTTTGACAGTGCAGCAATCCCTCAGTACTGACCCTCTGACAGTGCAGCACACCCTCAGTACTGACCCTCTGACAGTGCAGCACTCCCTCAGTACTGACCCTCTGACAGTGCAGCACTCCCTCAGTACTGACCCTCTGACAGTGCAGCACTCCCTCAGTGCTGACCCTCTGACAGTGCAGCACTCCCTCAGTACTGACCCTCTGACAGGTCAGCACTCCCTCAGTACTGACCCTCTGACAGTGCAGCACTCCCTCAGTAATGACCCTCTGACAGTGCAGCATTCCCTCAGTACTGACCCTCTGACAGTGCGGCACTCCCTCAGTACTGACCCTCTGACAGTGCAGCATTCACTCAGTACTGACCTTCTGACAGTGCAGCACTCCCTCAGTACTGACCATCTGACAGATCAGCACTCCCTCAGTACTGACCCTCTGACAGTGCCGCACTCACTCAGTACTGACCTTCTGACAGTGCAGCACTCACTCAGTACTGACCTTCTGACAGTGCAGCACTCACTCAGTACTGACCCTCTGACAGTGCAGCACTCCCTCAGTAATGACCCTCTGACAGTGCAGCACTCACTCAGTACTGACCTTCTGACAGTGCAGCACTCCCTCAGTACTGACCATCTGACAGATCAGCACTCCCTCAGTACTGACCCTCTGACAGTGCCGCACTCACTCAGTACTGACCTTCTGACAGTGCAGCACTCACTCAGTACTGACCTTCTGACAGTGCAGCACTCTCTCAGTACTGACCCTCTGACAGATCAGCACTCCCTCAGTACTGACCCTCTGACAGTGCCGCACTCACTCAGTACTGACCCTTTGACAGTGCAGCACTCCCTCAGTACTGACCCTCTGACAGTGCAGCACACCCTCAGTACTGACCCTCTGACAGTGCAGCACTCACTCAGTACTGACCCTCTGACAGTGCAGCACTCCCTCAGTACTGACCCTCTGACAGAGCAGCACTCCCTCAGTGCTGACCCTCTGACAGTGCAGCACTCCCTCAGTACTGACCCTCTGACAGGTCAGCACTCCCTCAGTACTGACCCTCTGACAGTGCAGCACTCCCTCAGTAATGAACCTCTGACAGTGCAGCATTCCCTCAGTACTGACCCTCTGACAGTGCAGCACTCCCTCAGTACTGACCCTCTGACAGTGCATCACTCCCTCAGTACTGACCATCTGACAGTGCAGCACTGTCTCAGTACTGACCTTCTGACAGTGCAGCACTCCCTCAGTACTGATCTTCTGACAGTGCAGCACTCCCTCCATACTGACCATCTGACAGTGTAGCACTCCCTCAGTACTGACCCTCTGACAGTGCAGCACTCCCTCAATACTGACCCTGTGAGAGTGCAGCACTCCCACAGTACTGACCCTCTGACAGTGCACCATTCCCTCAGTACTGACCCTCTGACAGTGCAGCACTCCCTCAGTACTGATCCTCTGACAGTGCAACACTCTCTCAGTACTGACCCTCTGATAGATTAGCACTCCCTCAGTACTGACCCTCTGACAGTGCCGCACTCACTCAGTACTGACCTTCTGACAGTGCAGCACTCCCTCAGTACTGACCATCTGACAGGGCAGCACACCCTCAGTACTGACCCTCTGACAGTGCAGCACACCCTCAGTACTGACCCTCTGACAGTGCAGCACTCCCTCAGTACTGACCCTCTGACAGTGCAGCACTCCCTCAGTACTGACCCTCTGACAGTGCAGCACTCCCTCAGTACTGACCCTCTGACAGTGCAGCACTCCCTCAGTACTGACCCTCTGACAGGTCAGCACTCCCTCAGTACTGACCCTCTGACAGTGCAGCACTCCCTCAGTAATGACCCTCTGACAGTGCAGCATTCCCTCAGTACTGACCCTCTGACAGTGCATCACTCCCTCAGTACTGACCCTCTGACAGTGCAGCACTCCCTCAGTACTGACCCTCTGACAGTGCAGCACTCCCTCAGTACTGACCCTCTGACAGTACAGCACTCCCTCAGTACTGATCCTCTGACAGTGCAGCACTCTCTCAGTACTAACCCTCTGACAGATCAGCACTCCCTCAGTACTGACCCTCTGACAGTGCCGCACTCACTCAGTACTGACCTTCTGACAGTGCAGCACTCCCTCAGTACTGACCATCTGACAGGGCAGCACACCCTCAGTACTGACCCTCTGACAGTGCAGCACACCCTCAGTACTGACCCTCTGACAGTGCAGCACTCCCTCAGTACTGACCCTCTGACAGTGCAGCACTCCCTCAGTACTGACCCTCTGACAGTGCAGCACTCCCCCAGTACTGACCCTCTGACAGTGCAGCACTCCCTCAGTACTGACCCTCTGACAGGTCAGCACTCCCTCAGTACTGACCTCTGACAGTGCAGCACTCCCTCAGTAATGACCCTCTGACAGTGCAGCATTCCCTCAGTACTGACCCTCTGACAGTGCAGCAATCCCTCAGTACTGACCCTCTGACAGTGCAGCACTCCCTCAGTACTGACCCTCTGATAGTGCATCACTCCCTCAGTACTGACCATCTGACAGTGCAGCACTGTCTCAGTACTGACCTTCTGACAGTGCAGCACTCCCTCAGTACTGATCTTCGGACAGTGCAGCACTCCCTCCATACTGACCATCTGACAGTGCAGCAATCCTTCAGTACTGTCCCTCTGACAGTGCAGCACTCCCTCAATACTGACCCTGTGAGAGTGCAGCACTCCCACAGTACTGACCCTCTGACAGTGCACCATTCCCTCAGTACTGACCCTCTGACAGTGCAGCACTCCCTCAGTACTGATCCTCTGACAGTGCAGCACTCTCTCAGTACTGACCCTCTGACAGATCAGCACTCCCTCAGTACTGACCCTCTGACAGTGCCGCACTCACTCAGTACTGAACTTCTGACAGTGCAGCACTCCCTCAGTACTGACCATCTGACAGGGCAGCACTCCCTCAGTACTGACCCTCTGACAGTGCAGCACTCCCTCAGTACTGACCGTCTGACAGTGCAGCACTCCCTCAGTACTGACCGTCTGACAGTTCAGCACTCCCTCAGTACTGACCCTCTGACAGTGCAGCACTCCCTCAGTACTGACCCTCTGACAGTACAGCACTCCCTCAGTACTGACCCTCTGACAGTGCAGCAGTCCCTCAGTACTGACCCTCTGACAGTGCAGTACTCCCTCAGTACTGACCCTCTGACAGTGCAGCACTCCCTCAGTACTGACCCACTGACAGTGCAGCACTCCCTTAGTACAGACCCTCTGACAGTGCAGCATTCCCTCAGTACTGACCCTCTGACAGTGCAGACCTCCCTCAGTATTGACCCTCTGACAATGCAGCACTCCCTCAGTACTGACCCTCTGACAGTGCAGCACTCCCTCAGTACTGACCCTCTGACAATGCAGCACTCTCTCAGTATTGGCACTCTGACAGTGCAGCACTCCCTCAGTACTGACCCTCTGACAGGTCAGCACTCCCTCAATACTGACCCTCTGACAGTGCAGCAATCCCTCAGTACTGACCCTCTTGCAGTGCAGCAATCCCTCAGTACTGACCCTCTGACAGTGCAGCACTCCCTCAGTACTGACCCTCTGACAGTGCAGCACTCCCACAGTACTGACCCTCTGACAGTGCAGTACTCCCTCAGTACTGACCCTCTGACAGTGCAGCAATCCCTCAGTACTGACCCTCTGACAGTGCAGCACTCCCTCAGTACTGACCCTCTGACAGTGCAGCACTCCCTCAGTACTGACCCTCTGACAGTGCAGCACTCCCTCAGTACAGATCTTCGGACAGTGCAGCACTCCCTCCATACTGACCATCTGACAGTGCAGCAATCCTTCAGTACTGTCCCTCTGACAGTGCAGCACTCCCTCAATACTGACCCTGTGAGAGTGCAGCACTCCCACAGTACTGACCCTCTGACAGTGCACCATTCCCTCAGTACTGACCCTCTGACAGTGCAGCACTCCCTCAGTACTGATCCTCTGACAGTGCAGCACTCTCTCAGTACTGACCCTCTGACAGATCAGCACTCCCTCAGTACTGACCCTCTGACAGTGCCGCACTCACTCAGTACTGACCTTCTGACAGTGCAGCACTCCCTCAGTACTGACCATCTGACAGGGCAGCACTCCCTCAGTACTGACCGTCTGACAGTACAGCACTCCCTCAGTACTGACCCTCTGGCAGTGCAGCACTCCCTCAGTACTGACCCTCTGACAATGCAGCACTCCCTCAGTACTGACTCTCTGACAGTGCAGCACTCCCTCAGTACTGACCCTCTGGCAGTGCAGCACTCCCTCAGTACTGACCCTTTGACAGTGCAGCACTCCCTCAGTACTGACCCTCTGACAGTGCAGCACTCCCTCAGTACTGACCCTCTGACAGTGCAGCATTCCCTCAGTACTGACCTTCTGACAGTGCAGCACTCACTCAGTACTGACCCTCTGACAATGCAGCACTCCCTCAGTACTGACCCTCTGACAGTGCAGCACACCCTCAGTACTGACCCTCTGACAGTGCAGCACTCCCTCAGTACTGACCCTCAGACAGTGCAGCACTCCCTCCGTACTGACCCTCTGACAGTGCAGCACTCCCTCAGTACTGACCCTCTGGCAGTGCAGCACTCCCTCAGTACTGACCCTCTGACAATGCAGCACTCCCTCAGTACTGACCTTCTGACAGTGCAGCACTCACTCAGTACTGACCCTCTGACAATACAGCACTCCCTCAGTACTGACCCTCTGACAGTGCAGCACTCCCTCAGTACTGACCCTCTGACAGTGCAGCACTCCCTCAGTACTGACCCTCTGACAGGCCAGCACTCCCTCAGTACTGACCCTTTAACAGTGCAGCACTCCCTCAGTAATGACCCTCTGACAGTGCAGCATTCCCTCAGTACTGACCCTCTGACAGTGCAGCAATCCCTCAGTACTGACCCTCTGACAGTGCAGCACTCCCTCAGTACTGACCCTCTGACAGTGCATCACTCCCTCAGTACTGACCATCTGACAGTGCAGCACTCTCTCAGTACTGACCTTCTGACAGTGCAGCACTCCCTCAGTACTGACCCTCTGACAGTGCAGCACTCCCTCAGTACTGATCTTCTGACAGTGCAGCACTCCCTCCATACTGACCATCTGACAGTGCAGCAATCCTTCAGTACTGTCCCTCTGACAGTGCAGCACTCCCTCAATACTGACCCTGTGAGAGTGCAGCACTCCCACAGTACTGACCCTCTGACAGTGCAGCATTCCCTCAGTACTGACCTTCTGACAGTGCAGCACTCCCTCAGTACTGACCCTCTGACAGTGCAGCACTCCCTCAGTACTGATCCTCTGACAGTGCAGCACTCACTCAGTACTGACCTTCTGACAGTGCAGCACTCCCTCAGTACTGACCATCTGACAGATCAGCACTCCCTCAGTACTGACCCTCTGACAGTGCCGCACTCACTCAGTACTGACCTTCTGACAGTGCAGCACTCACTCAGTACTGACCTTCTGACAGTGCAGCACTCTCTCAGTACTGACCCTCTGACAGATCAGCACTCCCTCAGTACTGACCCTCTGACAGTGCCGCCCTCACTCAGTACTGACCTTCTGACAGTGCAGCACTCCCTCAGTACTGACCATCTGACAGGGCAGCAATTCCTCAGTACTGACCCTCTGACAATGCAGCACTCCCTCAGTACTGACCGTCTGACAGTGCAGCACTCCCTCAGTACTGACCCTCTGGCAGTGCAGCACTCCCTCAGTACTGACCCTCTGAAAATGCAGCACTCCCTCAGTACTGACCCTCTGACAGTGCAGCACTCCCTCAGTACTGACCCTTTGACAGTGCAGCACTCCCTCAGTACTGATCTTCTGACAGTGCAGCACTCCCTCCATACTGACCATCTGACAGTGCAGCAATCCTTCAGTACTGTCCCTCTGACAGTGCAGCACTCCCTCAATACTGACCCTGTGAGAGTGCAGCACTCCCACAGTACTGACCCTCTGACAGTGCAGCATTCCCTCAGTACTGACCTTCTGACAGTGCAGCACTCCCTCAGTACTGACCCTCTGACAGTGCAGCACTCCCTCAGTACTGATCCTCTGACAGTGCAGCACTCCCACAGTACTGACCCTCTGACAGTGCAGCATTCCCTCAGTACTGACCTTCTGACAGTGCAGCACTCCCTCAGTACTGACCCTCTGACAGTGCAGCACTCCCTCAGTACTGATCCTCTGACAGTGCAGCACTCACTCAGTACTGACCTTCTGACAGTGCAGCACTCTCTCAGTACTGACCCTCTGACAGATCAGCACTCCCTCAGTACTGACCCTCTGACAGTGCCGCACTCACTCAGTACTGACCTTCTGACAGTGCAGCACTCCCTCAGTACTGACCATCTGACAGGGCAGCAATCCCTCAGTACTGACCCTCTGACAATGCAGCACTCCCTCAGTACTGACCGTCTGACAGTGCAGCACTCCCTCAGTACTGACCCTCTGGCAGTGCAGCACTCCCTCAGTACTGACCCTCTGAAAATGCAGCACTCCCTCAGTACTGACCCTCTGACAGTGCAGCACTCCCTCAGTACTGACCCTTTGACAGTGCAGCACTCCCTCAGTACTGATCTTCTGACAGTGCAGCACTCCCTCCATACTGACCATCTGACAGTGCAGCAATCCTTCAGTACTGTCCCTCTGACAGTGCAGCACTCCCTCAATACTGACCCTGTGAGAGTGCAGCACTCCCACAGTACTGACCCTCTGACAGTGCAGCATTCCCTCAGTACTGACCTTCTGACAGTGCAGCACTCCCTCAGTACTGACCCTCTGACAGTGCAGCACTCCCTCAGTACTGATCCTCTGACAGTGCAGCACTCACTCAGTACTGACCTTCTGACAGTGCAGCACTCCCTCAGTACTGACCTTCTGACAGTGCAGCACTCCCTCAGTACTGATCTTCTGACAGTGCAGCACTCCCTCCATACTGACCATCTGACAGTGTAGCACTCCCTCAGTACTGACCATCTGACAGTGCAGCACTCCCTCAATACTGACCCTGTGAGAGTGCAGCACTCCCACAGTACTGACACTCTGACAGTGCACCATTCCCTCAGTACTGACCCTCTGACAGTGCAGCACTCCCTCAGTACTGATCCTCTGACAGTGCAGCACTCTCTCAGTACTGACCCTCTGACAGATCAGCACTCCCTCAGTACTGACCCTCTGACAGTGCCGCACTCACTCAGTACTGGCCTTCTGACAGTGCAGCACTCCCTCAGTACTGACCATCTGACAGGGCAGCACATCCTAAGTACTGACACTCTGACAGTGCAGCACACCCTCAGTACTGACCCTCTGACAGTGCAGCACTCCCTCAGTACTGACCCTCTGACAGTGCAGCACTCCCTCAGTACTGACCCTCTGACAGTGCAGCACTCCCTCAGTACTGACCCTCTGACAGTGCAGCACTCCCTCAGTACTGACCCTCTGACAGTGCAGCACTCCCTCAGTACTGACCCTCTGACAGTGCAGCACTCCCTCAATAATGACCCTCTGACAGATCAGCACTCCCTCAGTACTGACCCTCTGACAGTGCCGCACTCACTCAGTACTGACCTTCTGACAGTGCAGCACTCCCTCAGTACTGACCATCTGACAGGGCAGCACACCCTCAGTACTGACCCTCTGACAGTGCAGCACACCCTCAGTACTGACCCTCTGACAGTGCAGCTCTCCCTCAGTACTGACCCTCTGATAGTGCAGCACTCCCTCAGTACTGACCCTCTGACAGTGCAGCACTCCCTCAGTACTGACCCTCTCACAGTGCAGCACTCCCTCAGTACTGACCCTCTGACAGGTCAGCACTCCCTCAGTACTGACCTCTGACAGTGCAGCACTCCCTCAGTAATGACCCTCTGACAGTGCAACATTCCCTCAGTACAGACCCTCTGACAGTGCAGCAATCCCTCAGTACTGACCCTCTGACAGTGCAGCACTCCCTCAGTACTGACCCTCTGACAGTGCATCACTCCCTCAGTACTGACCATCTGACAGTGCAGCACTGTCTCAGTACTGACCTTCTGACAGTGCAGCACTCCCTCAGTACTGATCTTCGGACAGTGCAGCACTCCCTCCATACTGACCATCTGACAGTGCAGCAATCCTTCAGTACTGTCCCTCTGACAGTGCAGCACTCCCTCAATACTGACCCTGTGAGAGTGCAGCACTCCCACAGTACTGACCCTCTGACAGTGCACCATTCCCTCAGTACTGACCCTCTGACAGTGCAGCACTCCCTCAGTACTGACCCTTTGACAGTGCAGCACTCCCTCAGTACTGACACTCTGACAGTGCAGCACTCCCTCAGTACTGACCCTCTGACAGTGCAGCACTCCCTCAGTACTGACCCTCTGACAGTGCAGCACTCCCTCAGTACAGATCTTCGGACAGTGCAGCACTCCCTCCATACTGACCATCTGACAGTGCAGCAATCCTTCAGTACTGTCCCTCTGACAGTGCAGCACTCCCTCAATACTGACCCTGTGAGAGTGCAGCACTCCCACAGTACTGACCCTCTGACAGTGCACCATTCCCTCAGTACTGACCCTCTGACAGTGCAGCACTCCCTCAGTACTGATCCTCTGACAGTGCAGCACTCTCTCAGTACTGACCCTCTGACAGATCAGCACTCCCTCAGTACTGACCCTCTGACAGTGCCGCACTCACTCAGTACTGACCTTCTGACAGTGCAGCACTCCCTCAGTACTGACCATCTGACAGGGCAGCACTCCCTCAGTACTGACCGTCTGACAGTACAGCACTCCCTCAGTACTGACCCTCTGGCAGTGCAGCACTCCCTCAGTACTGACCCTCTGACAATGCAGCACTCCCTCAGTACTGACTCTCTGACAGTGCAGCACTCCCTCAGTACTGACCCTCTGGCAGTGCAGCACTCCCTCAGTACTGACCCTTTGACAGTGCAGCACTCCCTCAGTACTGACCCTCTGACAGTGCAGCACTCCCTCAGTACTGACCCTCTGACAGTGCAGCATTCCCTCAGTACTGACCTTCTGACAGTGCAGCACTCACTCAGTACTGACCCTCTGACAATGCAGCACTCCCTCAGTACTGACCCTCTGACAGTGCAGCACACCCTCAGTACTGACCCTCTGACAGTGCAGCACTCCCTCAGTACTGACCCTCAGACAGTGCAGCACTCCCTCCGTACTGACCCTCTGACAGTGCAGCACTCCCTCAGTACTGACCCTCTGGCAGTGCAGCACTCCCTCAGTACTGACCCTCTGACAATGCAGCACTCCCTCAGTACTGACCTTCTGACAGTGCAGCACTCACTCAGTACTGACCCTCTGACAATACAGCACTCCCTCAGTACTGACCCTCTGACAGTGCAGCACTCCCTCAGTACTGACCCTCTGACAGTGCAGCACTCCCTCAGTACTGACCCTCTGACAGGCCAGCACTCCCTCAGTACTGACCCTTTAACAGTGCAGCACTCCCTCAGTAATGACCCTCTGACAGTGCAGCATTCCCTCAGTACTGACCCTCTGACAGTGCAGCAATCCCTCAGTACTGACCCTCTGACAGTGCAGCACTCCCTCAGTACTGACCCTCTGACAGTGCATCACTCCCTCAGTACTGACCATCTGACAGTGCAGCACTCTCTCAGTACTGACCTTCTGACAGTGCAGCACTCCCTCAGTACTGACCCTCTGACAGTGCAGCACTCCCTCAGTACTGATCTTCTGACAGTGCAGCACTCCCTCCATACTGACCATCTGACAGTGCAGCAATCCTTCAGTACTGTCCCTCTGACAGTGCAGCACTCCCTCAATACTGACCCTGTGAGAGTGCAGCACTCCCACAGTACTGACCCTCTGACAGTGCAGCATTCCCTCAGTACTGACCTTCTGACAGTGCAGCACTCCCTCAGTACTGACCCTCTGACAGTGCAGCACTCCCTCAGTACTGATCCTCTGACAGTGCAGCACTCACTCAGTACTGACCTTCTGACAGTGCAGCACTCCCTCAGTACTGACCATCTGACAGATCAGCACTCCCTCAGTACTGACCCTCTGACAGTGCCGCACTCACTCAGTACTGACCTTCTGACAGTGCAGCACTCACTCAGTACTGACCTTCTGACAGTGCAGCACTCTCTCAGTACTGACCCTCTGACAGATCAGCACTCCCTCAGTACTGACCCTCTGACAGTGCCGCCCTCACTCAGTACTGACCTTCTGACAGTGCAGCACTCCCTCAGTACTGACCATCTGACAGGGCAGCAATTCCTCAGTACTGACCCTCTGACAATGCAGCACTCCCTCAGTACTGACCGTCTGACAGTGCAGCACTCCCTCAGTACTGACCCTCTGGCAGTGCAGCACTCCCTCAGTACTGACCCTCTGAAAATGCAGCACTCCCTCAGTACTGACCCTCTGACAGTGCAGCACTCCCTCAGTACTGACCCTTTGACAGTGCAGCACTCCCTCAGTACTGATCTTCTGACAGTGCAGCACTCCCTCCATACTGACCATCTGACAGTGCAGCAATCCTTCAGTACTGTCCCTCTGACAGTGCAGCACTCCCTCAATACTGACCCTGTGAGAGTGCAGCACTCCCACAGTACTGACCCTCTGACAGTGCAGCATTCCCTCAGTACTGACCTTCTGACAGTGCAGCACTCCCTCAGTACTGACCCTCTGACAGTGCAGCACTCCCTCAGTACTGATCCTCTGACAGTGCAGCACTCCCACAGTACTGACCCTCTGACAGTGCAGCATTCCCTCAGTACTGACCTTCTGACAGTGCAGCACTCCCTCAGTACTGACCCTCTGACAGTGCAGCACTCCCTCAGTACTGATCCTCTGACAGTGCAGCACTCACTCAGTACTGACCTTCTGACAGTGCAGCACTCTCTCAGTACTGACCCTCTGACAGATCAGCACTCCCTCAGTACTGACCCTCTGACAGTGCCGCACTCACTCAGTACTGACCTTCTGACAGTGCAGCACTCCCTCAGTACTGACCATCTGACAGGGCAGCAATCCCTCAGTACTGACCCTCTGACAATGCAGCACTCCCTCAGTACTGACCGTCTGACAGTGCAGCACTCCCTCAGTACTGACCCTCTGGCAGTGCAGCACTCCCTCAGTACTGACCCTCTGAAAATGCAGCACTCCCTCAGTACTGACCCTCTGACAGTGCAGCACTCCCTCAGTACTGACCCTTTGACAGTGCAGCACTCCCTCAGTACTGATCTTCTGACAGTGCAGCACTCCCTCCATACTGACCATCTGACAGTGCAGCAATCCTTCAGTACTGTCCCTCTGACAGTGCAGCACTCCCTCAATACTGACCCTGTGAGAGTGCAGCACTCCCACAGTACTGACCCTCTGACAGTGCAGCATTCCCTCAGTACTGACCTTCTGACAGTGCAGCACTCCCTCAGTACTGACCCTCTGACAGTGCAGCACTCCCTCAGTACTGATCCTCTGACAGTGCAGCACTCACTCAGTACTGACCTTCTGACAGTGCAGCACTCCCTCAGTACTGACCTTCTGACAGTGCAGCACTCCCTCAGTACTGATCTTCTGACAGTGCAGCACTCCCTCCATACTGACCATCTGACAGTGTAGCACTCCCTCAGTACTGACCATCTGACAGTGCAGCACTCCCTCAATACTGACCCTGTGAGAGTGCAGCACTCCCACAGTACTGACACTCTGACAGTGCACCATTCCCTCAGTACTGACCCTCTGACAGTGCAGCACTCCCTCAGTACTGATCCTCTGACAGTGCAGCACTCTCTCAGTACTGACCCTCTGACAGATCAGCACTCCCTCAGTACTGACCCTCTGACAGTGCCGCACTCACTCAGTACTGGCCTTCTGACAGTGCAGCACTCCCTCAGTACTGACCATCTGACAGGGCAGCACATCCTAAGTACTGACACTCTGACAGTGCAGCACACCCTCAGTACTGACCCTCTGACAGTGCAGCACTCCCTCAGTACTGACCCTCTGACAGTGCAGCACTCCCTCAGTACTGACCCTCTGACAGTGCAGCACTCCCTCAGTACTGACCCTCTGACAGTGCAGCACTCCCTCAGTACTGACCCTCTGACAGTGCAGCACTCCCTCAGTACTGACCCTCTGACAGTGCAGCACTCCCTCAATAATGACCCTCTGACAGATCAGCACTCCCTCAGTACTGACCCTCTGACAGTGCCGCACTCACTCAGTACTGACCTTCTGACAGTGCAGCACTCCCTCAGTACTGACCATCTGACAGGGCAGCACACCCTCAGTACTGACCCTCTGACAGTGCAGCACACCCTCAGTACTGACCCTCTGACAGTGCAGCTCTCCCTCAGTACTGACCCTCTGATAGTGCAGCACTCCCTCAGTACTGACCCTCTGACAGTGCAGCACTCCCTCAGTACTGACCCTCTCACAGTGCAGCACTCCCTCAGTACTGACCCTCTGACAGGTCAGCACTCCCTCAGTACTGACCTCTGACAGTGCAGCACTCCCTCAGTAATGACCCTCTGACAGTGCAACATTCCCTCAGTACAGACCCTCTGACAGTGCAGCAATCCCTCAGTACTGACCCTCTGACAGTGCAGCACTCCCTCAGTACTGACCCTCTGACAGTGCATCACTCCCTCAGTACTGACCATCTGACAGTGCAGCACTGTCTCAGTACTGACCTTCTGACAGTGCAGCACTCCCTCAGTACTGATCTTCGGACAGTGCAGCACTCCCTCCATACTGACCATCTGACAGTGCAGCAATCCTTCAGTACTGTCCCTCTGACAGTGCAGCACTCCCTCAATACTGACCCTGTGAGAGTGCAGCACTCCCACAGTACTGACCCTCTGACAGTGCACCATTCCCTCAGTACTGACCCTCTGACAGTGCAGCACTCCCTCAGTACTGATCCTCTGACAGTGCAGCACTCTCTCAGTACTGACCCTCTGACAGATCAGCACTCCCTCAGTACTGACCCTCTGACAGTGCCGCACTCACTCAGTACTGACCTTCTGACAGTGCAGCACTCCCTCAGTACTGACCATCTGACAGGGCAGCACTCCCTCAGTACTGACCGTCTGACAGTACAGCACTCCCTCAGTACTGACCCTCTGGCAGTGCAGCACTCCCTCAGTACTGACCCTCTGACAATGCAGCACTCCCTCAGTACTGACTCTCTGACAGTGCAGCACTCCCTCAGTACTGACCCTCTGGCAGTGCAGCACTCCCTCAGTACTGACCCTTTGACAGTGCAGCACTCCCTCAGTACTGACCCTCTGACAGTGCAGCACTCCCTCAGTACTGACCCTCTGACAGTGCAGCATTCCCTCAGTACTGACCTTCTGACAGTGCAGCACTCACTCAGTACTGACCCTCTGACAATGCAGCACTCCCTCAGTACTGACCCTCTGACAGTGCAGCACACCCTCAGTACTGACCCTCTGACAGTGCAGCACTCCCTCAGTACTGACCCTCAGACAGTGCAGCACTCCCTCCGTACTGACCCTCTGACAGTGCAGCACTCCCTCAGTACTGACCCTCTGGCAGTGCAGCACTCCCTCAGTACTGACCCTCTGACAATGCAGCACTCCCTCAGTACTGACCTTCTGACAGTGCAGCACTCACTCAGTACTGACCCTCTGACAATACAGCACTCCCTCAGTACTGACCCTCTGACAGTGCAGCACTCCCTCAGTACTGACCCTCTGACAGTGCAGCACTCCCTCAGTACTGACCCTCTGACAGGTCAGCACTCCCTCAGTACTGACCCTTTAACAGTGCAGCACTCCCTCAGTAATGACCCTCTGACAGTGCAGCATTCCCTCAGTACTGACCCTCTGACAGTGCAGCAATCCCTCAGTACTGACCCTCTGACAGTGCAGCACTCCCTCAGTACTGACCCTCTGACAGTGCATCACTCCCTCAGTACTGACCATCTGACAGTGCAGCACTCTCTCAGTACTGACCTTCTGACAGTGCAGCACTCCCTCAGTACTGACCCTCTGACAGCGCAGCACTCCCTCAGTACTGATCTTCTGACAGTGCAGCACTCCCTCCATACTGACCATCTGACAGTGCAGCAATCCTTCAGTACTGTCCCTCTGACAGTGCAGCACTCCCTCAATACTGACCCTGTGAGAGTGCAGCACTCCCACAGTACTGACCCTCTGACAGTGCAGCATTCCCTCAGTACTGACCTTCTGACAGTGCAGCACTCCCTCAGTACTGACCCTCTGACAGTGCAGCACTCCCTCAGTACTGATCCTCTGACAGTGCAGCACTCACTCAGTACTGACCTTCTGACAGTGCAGCACTCCCTCAGTACTGACCATCTGACAGATCAGCACTCCCTCAGTACTGACCCTCTGACAGTGCCGCACTCACTCAGTACTGACCTTCTGACAGTGCAGCACTCACTCAGTACTGACCTTCTGACAGTGCAGCACTCTCTCAGTACTGACCCTCTGACAGATCAGCACTCCCTCAGTACTGACCCTCTGACAGTGCCGCCCTCACTCAGTACTGACCTTCTGACAGTGCAGCACTCCCTCAGTACTGACCATCTGACAGGGCAGCAATTCCTCAGTACTGACCCTCTGACAATGCAGCACTCCCTCAGTACTGACCGTCTGACAGTGCAGCACTCCCTCAGTACTGACCCTCTGGCAGTGCAGCACTCCCTCAGTACTGACCCTCTGAAAATGCAGCACTCCCTCAGTACTGACCCTCTGACAGTGCAGCACTCCCTCAGTACTGACCCTTTGACAGTGCAGCACTCCCTCAGTACTGATCTTCTGACAGTGCAGCACTCCCTCCATTCTGACCATCTGACAGTGCAGCAATCCTTCAGTACTGTCCCTCTGACAGTGCAGCACTCCCTCAATACTGACCCTGTGAGAGTGCAGCACTCCCACAGTACTGACCCTCTGACAGTGCAGCATTCCCTCAGTACTGACCTTCTGACAGTGCAGCACTCCCTCAGTACTGACCCTCTGACAGTGCAGCACTCCCTCAGTACTGATCCTCTGACAGTGCAGCACTCCCACAGTACTGACCCTCTGACAGTGCAGCATTCCCTCAGTACTGACCTTCTGACAGTGCAGCACTCCCTCAGTACTGACCCTCTGACAGTGCAGCACTCCCTCAGTACTGATCCTCTGACAGTGCAGCACTCACTCAGTACTGACCTTCTGACAGTGCAGCACTCTCTCAGTACTGACCCTCTGACAGATCAGCACTCCCTCAGTACTGACCCTCTGACAGTGCCGCACTCACTCAGTACTGACCTTCTGACAGTGCAGCACTCCCTCAGTACTGACCATCTGACAGGGCAGCAATCCCTCAGTACTGACCCTCTGACAATGCAGCACTCCCTCAGTACTGACCGTCTGACAGTGCAGCACTCCCTCAGTACTGACCCTCTGGCAGTGCAGCACTCCCTCAGTACTGACCCTCTGAAAATGCAGCACTCCCTCAGTACTGACCCTCTGACAGTGCAGCACTCCCTCAGTACTGACCCTTTGACAGTGCAGCACTCCCTCAGTACTGATCTTCTGACAGTGCAGCACTCCCTCCATACTGACCATCTGACAGTGCAGCAATCCTTCAGTACTGTCCCTCTGACAGTGCAGCACTCCCTCAATACTGACCCTGTGAGAGTGCAGCACTCCCACAGTACTGACCCTCTGACAGTGCAGCATTCCCTCAGTACTGACCTTCTGACAGTGCAGCACTCCCTCAGTACTGACCCTCTGACAGTGCAGCACTCCCTCAGTACTGATCCTCTGACAGTGCAGCACTCACTCAGTACTGACCTTCTGACAGTGCAGCACTCCCTCAGTACTGACCTTCTGACAGTGCAGCACTCCCTCAGTACTGATCTTCTGACAGTGCAGCACTCCCTCCATACTGACCATCTGACAGTGTAGCACTCCCTCAGTACTGACCATCTGACAGTGCAGCACTCCCTCAATACTGACCCTGTGAGAGTGCAGCACTCCCACAGTACTGACACTCTGACAGTGCACCATTCCCTCAGTACTGACCCTCTGACAGTGCAGCACTCCCTCAGTACTGATCCTCTGACAGTGCAGCACTCTCTCAGTACTGACCCTCTGACAGATCAGCACTCCCTCAGTACTGACCCTCTGACAGTGCCGCACTCACTCAGTACTGGCCTTCTGACAGTGCAGCACTCCCTCAGTACTGACCATCTGACAGGGCAGCACATCCTCAGTACTGACCCTCTGACAGTGCAGCACACCCTCAGTACTGACCCTCTGACAGTGCAGCACTCCCTCAGTACTGACCCTCTGACAGTGCAGCACTCCCTCAGTACTGACCCTCTGACAGTGCAGCACTCCCTCAGTACTGACCCTCTGACAGTGCAGCACTCCCTCAGTACTGACCCTCTGACAGGTCAGCACTCCCTCAGTACTGACCCTCTGACAGTGCAGCACTCCCTCAATAATGACCCTCTGACAGATCAGCACTCCCTCAGTACTGACCCTCTGACAGTGCCGCACTCACTCAGTACTGACCTTCTGACAGTGCAGCACTCCCTCAGTACTGACCATCTGACAGGGCAGCACACCCTCAGTACTGACCCTCTGACAGTGCAGCACACCCTCAGTACTGACCCTCTGACAGTGCAGCTCTCCCTCAGTACTGACCCTCTGATAGTGCAGCACTCCCTCAGTACTGACCCTCTGACAGTGCAGCACTCCCTCAGTACTGACCCTCTGACAGTGCAGCACTCCCTCAGTACTGACCCTCTGACAGGTCAGCACTCCCTCAGTACTGACCTCTGACAGTGCAGCACTCCCTCAGTAATGACCCTCTGACAGTGCAACATTCCCTCAGTACTGACCCTCTGACAGTGCAGCAATCCCTCAGTACTGACCCTCTGACAGTGCAGCACTCCCTCAGTACTGACCCTCTGACAGTGCATCACTCCCTCAGTACTGACCATCTGACAGTGCAGCACTGTCTCAGTACTGACCTTCTGACAGTGCAGCACTCCCTCAGTACTGATCTTCGGACAGTGCAGCACTCCCTCCATACTGACCATCTGACAGTGCAGCAATCCTTCAGTACTGTCCCTCTGACAGTGCAGCACTCCCTCAATACTGACCCTGTGAGAGTGCAGCACTCCCACAGTACTGACCCTCTGACAGTGCACCATTCCCTCAGTACTGACCCTCTGACAGTGCAGCACTCCCTCAGTACTGATCCTCTGACAGTGCAGCACTCTCTCAGTCCTGACCCTCTGACAGATCAGCACTCCCTCAGTACTGACCCTCTGACAGTGCCGCACTCACTCAGTACTGACCTTCTGACAGTGCAGCACTCCCTCAGTACTGACCCTCTGACAGGGCAGCACTCCCTCAGTACTGACCCTCTGACAGTACAGCACTCCCTCAGTACTGACCCTCTGACAGTGCAGCAGTCCCTCAGTACTGACCCTCTGACAGTGCAGCACTCCCTCAGTACTGACCCTCTGACAGTGCAGCACTCCCTCAGTACTGACCCACTGACAGTGCAGCACTCCCTCAGTACTGACCCTTTGACAGTGCAGCACTCCCTCAGTACTGACCCTCTGACAGTGCAGCACTCCCTCAGTACTGACCCTCTGACAGTGCAGCATTCCCTCAGTACTGACCTTCTGACAGTGCAGCACTCACTCAGTACTGACCCTCTGACAATGCAGCACTCCCTCAGTACTGACCCTCTGACAGTGCAGCACACCCTCAATACTGACCCTCTGACAGTGCAGCACTCCCTCAGTACTGACCCTCTGACAGTGCAGCAATCCCTCAGTACTGACCCCCTGATAGTGCAGCACTCCCTCAGTACTGATCCTCTGACAGTGCAGCACTCACTCAGTACTGACCCTCTGACAGTGCAGCAATCCCTCATTACTGACCCTCTGACAGTGCAGCACTCCCTCAGTACTGACCCTCTGACAGTGCAGCACTCCCACAGTACTGACCCTCTGACAGTGCAGTACTCCCTCAGTACTGACCCTCTGACAGTGCAGCAATCCCTCAGTACTGACCCTCTGACAGTGCAGCACTCCCTCAGTACTGACCCTCTGACAGTGCAGCACTCTCTCAGTACTGACCCTCTGACAGTGCAGCACTCCCTCAGTACTGACCCTCTCACAGTGCAGCACTCCCTCAGTACTGACCCTCTGACAGGTCAGCACTCCCTCAGTACTGACCTCTGACAGTGCAGCACTCCCTCAGTAATGACCCTCTGACAGTGCAGCATTCCCTCAGTACTGACCTTCTGACAGTGCAGCAATCCCTCAGTACTGACCCTCTGACAGTGCTGCACTCCCTCAGTACTGACCCTCTGACAGTGCATCACTCCCTCAGTACTGACCATCTGACAGTGCTGCACTGTCTCAGTACTGACCTTCTGACAGTGCAGCACTCCCTCAGTACTGATCCTCTGACAGTGCAGCACTCCGACAGTACTGACCCTCTGACAGTGCAGCATTCCCTCAGTACTGACCTTCTGACAGTGCAGCACTCCCTCAGTACTGACCCTCTGACAGTGCAGCACTCCCTCAGTACTGATCCTCTGACAGTGCAGCACTCACTCAGTACTGACCTTCTGACAGTGCAGCACTCCCTCAGTACTGACCATCTGACAGATCAGCACTCCCTCAGTACTGACCCTCTGACAGTGCCGCACTCACTCAGTACTGACCTTCTGACAGTGCAGCACTCACTCAGTACTGACCTTCTGACAGTGCAGCACTCTCTCAGTACTGACCCTCTGACAGATCAGCACTCCCTCAGTACTGACCCTCTGACAGTGCCGCCCTCACTCAGTACTGACCTTCTGACAGTGCAGCACTCCCTCAGTACTGACCATCTGACAGGGCAGCAATTCCTCAGTACTGACCCTCTGACAATGCAGCACTCCCTCAGTACTGACCGTCTGACAGTGCAGCACTCCCTCAGTACTGACCCTCTGGCAGTGCAGCACTCCCTCAGTACTGACCCTCTGAAAAAGCAGCACTCCCTCAGTACTGACCCTCTGACAGTGCAGCACTCCCTCAGTACTGACCCTTTGACAGTGCAGCACTCCCTCAGTACTGATCTTCTGACAGTGCAGCACTCCCTCCATACTGACCATCTGACAGTGCAGCAATCCTTCAGTACTGTCCCTCTGACAGTGCAGCACTCCCTCAATACTGACCCTGTGAGAGTGCAGCACTCCCACAGTACTGACCCTCTGACAGTGCAGCATTCCCTCAGTACTGACCTTCTGACAGTGCAGCACTCCCTCAGTACTGACCCTCTGACAGTGCAGCACTCCCTCAGTACTGATCCTCTGACAGTGCAGCACTCCCACAGTACTGACCCTCTGACAGTGCAGCATTCCCTCAGTACTGACCTTCTGACAGTGCAGCACTCCCTCAGTACTGACCCTCTGACAGTGCAGCACTCCCTCAGTACTGATCCTCTGACAGTGCAGCACTCTCTCAGTACTGACCCTCTGACAGTGCAGCACTCTCTCAGTACTGACCCTCTGACAGTGCCGCACTCACTCAGTACTGACCTTCTGAGAGTGCAGCACTCCCTCAGTACTGACCCTCTGACAGTGCAGCACTCCCTCAGTACTGATCCTCTGACAGTGCAGCACTCACTCAGTACTGACCCTCTGACAGTGCAGCACTCTCTCAGTACTGACCCTCTGACAGTGCAGCACTCCCTCAGTACTGACCCTCTCACAGTGCAGCACTCCCTCAGTACTGACCCTCTGACAGGTCAGCACTCCCTCAGTACTGACCTCTGACAGTGCAGCACTCCCTCAGTAATGACCCTCTGACAGTGCAGCATTCCCTCAGTACTGACCTTCTGACAGTGCAGCAATCCCTCAGTACTGACCCTCTGACAGTGCTGCACTCCCTCAGTACTGACCCTCTGACAGTGCATCACTCCCTCAGTACTGACCATCTGACAGTGCTGCACTGTCTCAGTACTGACCTTCTGACAGTGCAGCACTCCCTCAGTACTGATCCTCTGACAGTGCAGCACTCCGACAGTACTGACCCTCTGACAGTGCAGCATTCCCTCAGTACTGACCTTCTGACAGTGCAGCACTCCCTCAGTACTGACCCTCTGACAGTGCAGCACTCCCTCAGTACTGATCCTCTGACAGTGCAGCACTCACTCAGTACTGACCTTCTGACAGTGCAGCACTCCCTCAGTACTGACCATCTGACAGATCAGCACTCCCTCAGTACTGACCCTCTGACAGTGCCGCACTCACTCAGTACTGACCTTCTGACAGTGCAGCACTCACTCAGTACTGACCTTCTGACAGTGCAGCACTCTCTCAGTACTGACCCTCTGACAGATCAGCACTCCCTCAGTACTGACCCTCTGACAGTGCCGCCCTCACTCAGTACTGACCTTCTGACAGTGCAGCACTCCCTCAGTACTGACCATCTGACAGGGCAGCAATTCCTCAGTACTGACCCTCTGACAATGCAGCACTCCCTCAGTACTGACCGTCTGACAGTGCAGCACTCCCTCAGTACTGACCCTCTGGCAGTGCAGCACTCCCTCAGTACTGACCCTCTGAAAAAGCAGCACTCCCTCAGTACTGACCCTCTGACAGTGCAGCACTCCCTCAGTACTGACCCTTTGACAGTGCAGCACTCCCTCAGTACTGATCTTCTGACAGTGCAGCACTCCCTCCATACTGACCATCTGACAGTGCAGCAATCCTTCAGTACTGTCCCTCTGACAGTGCAGCACTCCCTCAATACTGACCCTGTGAGAGTGCAGCACTCCCACAGTACTGACCCTCTGACAGTGCAGCATTCCCTCAGTACTGACCTTCTGACAGTGCAGCACTCCCTCAGTACTGACCCTCTGACAGTGCAGCACTCCCTCAGTACTGATCCTCTGACAGTGCAGCACTCCCACAGTACTGACCCTCTGACAGTGCAGCATTCCCTCAGTACTGACCTTCTGACAGTGCAGCACTCCCTCAGTACTGACCCTCTGACAGTGCAGCACTCCCTCAGTACTGATCCTCTGACAGTGCAGCACTCTCTCAGTACTGACCCTCTGACAGTGCAGCACTCTCTCAGTACTGACCCTCTGACAGTGCCGCACTCACTCAGTACTGACCTTCTGAGAGTGCAGCACTCCCTCAGTACTGACCATCTGACAGGGCAGCACTCCCTCAGTACTGACCGTCTGACAGTACAGCACTCCCTCAGTACTGAACCTCTGGCAGTGCAGCACTCCCTCAGTACTGACCCTCTGACAATGCAGCACTCCCTCAGTACTGACTCTCTGACAGTGCAGCACTCCCTCAGTACTGACCCTCTGGCAGTGCAGCACTCCCTCAGTACTGACCCTTTGACAGTGCAGCACTCCCTCAGTACTGACCCTCTGACAGTGCGGCACTCCCTCAGTACTGACCCTCTGACAGTGCAGCACTCCCTCAGTACTGACCTTCTGACAGTGCAGCACTCACTCAGTACTGACCCTCTGACAATGCAGCACTCCCTCAGTACTGACCCTCTGACAGTGCAGCACACCCTCAGTACTGACCCTCTGACAGTGCAGCACTCCCTCAGTACTGACCCTCAGACAGTGCAGCACTCCCTCCGTACTGACCCTCTGACAGTGCAGCACTCCCTCAGTACTGACCCTCTGGCAGTGCAGCACTCCCTCAGTACTGACCCTCTGACAATGCAGCACTCCCTCAGTACTGACCTTCTGACAGTGCAGCACTCACTCAGTACTGACCCTCTGACAATGCAGCACTCCCTCAGTACTGACCCTCTGACAGTGCAGCACTCCCTCAGTACTGACCCTCTGACAGTGCAGCACTCCCTCAGTACTGACCCTCTGACAGGTCAGCACTCCCTCAGTACTGACCCTCTGACAGTGCAGCACTCCCTCAGTAATGACCCTCTGACAGTGCAGCATTCCCTCAGTACTGACCCTCTGACAGTGCAGCAATCCCTCAGTACTGACCCTCTGACAGTGCAGCACTCCCTCAGTACTGACCCTCTGACAGTGCAGCACTCCCTCAGTACTGACCATCTGACAGTGCAGCACTCTCTCAGTACTGACCTTCTGACAGTGCAGCACTCCCTCAGTACTGACCCTCTGACAGTGCAGCACTCCCTCAGTACTGATCTTCTGACAGTGCAGCACTCCCTCCATACTGACCATCTGACAGTGCAGCAATCCTTCAGTACTGTCCCTCTGACAGTGCAGCACTCCCTCAATACTTACCCTGTGAGAGTGCAGCACTCCCACAGTACTGACCCTCTGACAGTGCAGCATTCCCTCAGTACTGACCTTCTGACAGTGCAGCACTCCCTCAGTACTGACCCTCTGACAGTGCAGCACTCCCTCAGTACTGATCCTCTGACAGTGCAGCACTCACTCAGTACTGACCTTCTGACAGTGCAGCACTCCCTCAGTACTGACAATCTGACAGATCAGCACTCCCTCAGTACTGACCCTCTGACAGTGCCGCACTCAGTCAGTACTGACCTTCTGACAGTGCAGCACTCACTCAGTACTGACCTTCTGACAGTGCAGCACTCTCTCAGTACTGACCCTTTGACAGATCAGCACTCCCTCAGTACTGACCCTCTGACAGTGCCGCACTCACTCAGTACTGACCTTCTGACAGTGCAGCACTCCCTCAGTACTGACCATCTGACAGGGCAGCAATCCCTCAGTACTGACCCTCAGACAGTGCAGCACTCCCTCCGTACTGACCCTCTGACAGTGCAGCACTCCCTCAGTACTGACCGTCTGACAGTGCAGCACTCCCTCAGTACTGACCCTCTGGCAGTGCAGCACTCCCTCAGTACTGACCCTCTGACAATGCAGCACTCCCTCAGTACTGACCCTCTGACAGTGCAGCACTCCCTCAGTACTGAACGTTTGACAGTGCAGCACTCCCTCAGTACTGACCCTCTGACAGTGCAGCCCTCCCTCAGTACTGACCCTCTGACAGTGCAGCACTCCCTCAGTACTGACCTTCTGACAGTGCAGCACTCCCTCAGTACTGACCCTCTGACAATGCAGCACTCCCTCAGTACTGACCCTTTGACAGTGCAGCACTCCCTCAGTACTGACACTCTGACAGTGCAGCACTCCCTCAGTACTGACCCTCTGACAGTGCAGCACTCCCTCAGTACTGACCTTCTGACAGTGCAGCACTCACTCAGTACTGACCCTCTGACAATGCAGCACTCCCTCAGTACTGACCCTCTGACAGTGCAGGACTCCCTCAGTAATGACCCTCTGACAGTGCAGCACTCCCTCAGTACTGACCCTCAGACAGTGCAGCACTCCCTCCGTACTGACCCTCTGACAGTGCAGCACTCCCTCAGTACTGACCCTCTGACAATGCAGCACTCTCTCAGTACTGACCCTCTGACAGTGCAGCACTCCCTCAGTACTGACCTTCTGACAGTGCAGCACTCACTCAGTACTGACCCACTGACAATGCAGCACTCCCTCAGTACTGACCCTCTGACAGTGCAGCACTCCCTCAGTACTGACCCACTGACAATGCAGCACTCCCTCAGTACTGACCCTCTGACAGTGCAGCACTCCCTCAGTACTGACCCTCTGACAATGCAGCACTCCCTCAGTACTGACCCTCTGACAGGTCAGCACTCCTTCAGTACTGACCCTCTGACAGTGCAGCACTCCCTCAGTAATGACCCTCTGACAGTGCAGCATTCCCTCAGTACTGACCCTCTGACAGTGCAGCAATCCCTCAGTACTGACCCTCTGACAGTGCAGCACTCCCTGAGTACTGACCCTCTGACAGTGCATCACTCCCTCAGTACTGACCATCTGACAGTGCAGCACTCCCTCAGTACTGACCCTCTGACAGTGCAGCACTCCCTCAGTACTGACCCTCTGACAGGTCAGCACTCCCTCAGTACTGACCCTCTGACAGTGCAGCACTCCCTCAGTAATGACCCTCTGACAGTGCAGCATTCCCTCAGTACTGACCCTCTGACAGTGCATCACTCCCTCAGTACTGACCCTCTGACAGTGCATCACTCCCTCAGTACTCACCCTCTGACCGTGCCGCACTCCCTCAGTACTGACCATCTGACAGTGCAGCAATCCTTCAGTACTGTCCCTCTGACAGTGCAGCACTCCCTCAATACTGACCCTGTGAGAGTGCAGCACTCCCACAGTACTGACCCTCTGACAGTGCAGCATTCCCTCAGTACTGACCTTCTGACAGTGCAGCACTCCCTCAGTACTGACCCTCTGACAGTGCAGCACTCCCTCAGTCCTGATCCTCTGACAGTCCAGCACTCACTCAGTACTGACCTTCTGACAGTGCATCACTCCCTCAGTACTGACCATCTGACAGATCAGCACTCCCTCAGTACTGACCCTCTGACAGTGCCGCACTCACTCAGTACAGACCTTCTGACAGTGCAGCACTCACTCAGTACTGACCTTCTGACAGTGCAGCACTCTCTCAGTACTGACCCTCTGACAGATCAGCACTCCCTCAGTACTGACCCTCTGACAGTGCCGCACTCACTCAGTACTGACCTTCTGACAGTGCAGCACTCCCTCAGTACTGACCATCTGACAGGGCAGCAATCCCTCAGTACTGACCCTCTGACAATGCAGCACTCCCTCAGTACTGACCGTCTGACAGTGCAGCACTCCCTCAGTACTGACCCTCTGGCAGTGCAGCACTCCCTCAGTACTGACCCTCTGACAATGCAGCACTCCCTCAGTACTGACCCTCTGACAGTGCAGCACTCCCTCAGTACTGACCCTTTGACAGTGCAGCACTCCCTCAGTACTGACCATCTGACAGTGCAGCACTCCCTCAGTAATGACCCTCTGACAGTGCAGCACTCCCTCAGTACTGACCCTCTGACAGTGCAGCACTCGCTCAGTACTGACCCACTGACAATGCAGCACTCCCTCAGTACTGACCCTCTGACAGTGCAGCACTCCCTCAGTACTGACCCTCTGACAGTGCAGCACTCCCTCAGTACTGACCCTCTGACAGGTCAGCACTCCCTCAGTACTGACCCTCTGACAGTGCAGCACTCCCTCAGTAATGACCCTCTGACAGTGCAGCATTCCCTCAGTACTGACCCTCTGACAGTGCAGCAATCCCTCAGTACTGACCCTCTGACAGTGCAGCACTCCCTGAGTACTGACCCACTGACAGTGCATCACTCCCTCAGTACTGACCATCTGACAGTGTAGCACTCCCTCAGTACTGACCCTCTGACAGTGCAGCACTCCCTCAGTACTGACCCTCTGACAGGTCAGCACTCCCTCAGTACTGACCCTCTGACAGTGCAGCACTCCCTCAGTACTGACCCTCTGACAGTGCAGCATTCCCTCAGTACTGACCCTCTGACAGTGCAGCACTCCCTCAGTACTGACCCTCTGACAGTGCATCACTCCCTCAGTACTCACCCTCTGACCGTGCCGCACTCCCTCAGTACTGACACTCTGACAGTGCAGCACTCCCTCAGTACTGATTTCTGACAGTGCAGCACTCCCTCCATACTGACCATCTGACAGTGCAGCAATCCTTCAGTACTGTCCCTCTGACAGTGCAGCACTCCCTCAATACTGACCCTGTGAGAGTGCAGCACTCCCACAGTACTGACCCTCTGACAGTGCAGCATTCCCTCAGTACTGACCTTCTGACAGTGCAGCACTCCCTCAGTACTGTCCCTCTGACAGTGCAGCACTCCCTCAGTCCTGATCCTCTGACAGTGCAGCACTCACTCAGTCCTGACCTTCTGACAGTGCAGCACTCCCTCAGTACTGACCATCTGACAGATCAGCACTCCCTCAGTACTGACCCTCTGACAGTGCCGCACTCACTCAGTACAGACCTTCTGACAGTGCAGCACTCACTCAGTACTGACCTTCTGACAGTGCAGCACTCTCTCAGTACTGACCCTCTGACAGATCAGCACTCCCTCAGTACTGACCCTCTGACAGTGCCGCACTCACTCAGTACTGACCTTCTGACAGTGCAGCACTCCCTCAGTACTGACCATCTGACAGGGCAGCAATCCCTCAGTACTGACCCTCTGACAATGCAGCACTCCCTCAGTACTGACCGTCTGACAGTGCAGCACTCCCTCAGTACTGACCCTCTGGCAGTGCAGCACTCCCTCAGTACTGACCCTCTGACAATGCAGCACTCCCTCAGTACTGACCCTCTGACAGTGCAGCACTCCCTCAGTACTGACCCTTTGACAGTGCAGCACTCCCTCAGTACTGACCCTCTGACAGTGCAGCACTCCCTCAGTACTGACCTTCTGACAGTGCAGCACTCCCTCAGTACTGATCCTCTGACAATGCAGCACTCCCTCAGTACTGACCCTCTGACAGTGCAGCACACCCTCAGTACTGACCCTCTGACAGTGCAGCACTCCCTCAGTACTGACCCTCTGACAATGCAGCACTCCCTCAGTACTGACCCTCTGACAGTGCAGCACTCCCTCAGTACTGACCCTTTGACAGTGCAGCACTCCCTCAGTACTGACCCTCTGACAGTGCAGCACTCCCTCAGTACTGACCCTCTGACAGTGCAGCACTTCCTCAGTACTGACCCTCTGACAGTGCAGCACTCTCTCAGTACTGACCCTCTGGCAGTGCAGCACTCCCTCAGTACTGACCCTTTGACAGTGCAGCACTCCCTCAGTACTGACCCTCTGACAGTGCAGCACTCCCTCAGTACTGACCCTCTGACAGTGCAGCACTCCCTCAGTACTGACCTTCTGACAGTGCAGCACTCACTCAGTACTGACCCTCTGACAATGCAGCACTCCCTCAGTACTGACCCTCTGACAGTGCAGCACACCCTCAGTACTGACCCTCTGACAGTGCAGCACTCCCTCAGTACTGACCCTCAGACAGTGCAGCACTCCCTCCGTACTGACCCTCTGACAGTGCAGCACTCCCTCAGTACTGACCATCTGGCAGTGCAGCACTCCCTCAGTACTGACCCTCTGACAATGCAGCACTCCCTCAGTACTGACCTTCTGACAGTGCAGCACTCACTCAGTACTGACCCTCTGACAATGCAGCACTCCCTCATTACTGACCCTCTGACAGTGCAGCACTCCCTCAGTACTGACCCTCTGACAGTGCAGCACTCCCTCAGTTATGACCCTCTGACAGGTCAGCACTCCCTCAGTACTGACCCTCTGACAGTGCAGCAATCCCTCAGTAATGACCCTCTGACAGTGCAGCATTCCCTCAGTACTGACCCTCTGACAGTGCAGCAATCCCTCAGTACTGACCCTCTGACAGTGCAGCACTCCCTCAGTAGTGACCCTCTGACAGTGCATCACTCCCTCAGTACTGACCATCTGACAATGCAGCACTCTCTCAGTACTGACCTTCTGACAGTGCAGCACTCCCTCAGTACTGACCCTTCTGACAGTGCAGCACTCCCTCCATACTGACCATCTGACAGTGCAGCAATCCTTCAGTACTGTCCCTCTGACAGTGCAGCACTCCCTCAATACTGACCCTGTGAGAGTGCAGCACTCCCACAGTACTGACCCTCTGACAGTGCAGCACTCCCTCAGTACTGACCCTCTGACAATGCAGCACTCCCTCAGTACTGACCCTCTGACAGTGCAGCACTCCCTCAGTACTGACCCTTTGACAGTGCAGCACTCCCTCAGTACTGACCCTCTGACAGTGCAGCACTCCCTCAGTACTGACCTTCTGACAGTGCAGCACTCCCTCAGTACTGATCCTCTGACAATGCAGCACTCCCTCAGTACTGACCCTCTGACAGTGCAGCACACCCTCAGTACTGACCCTCTGACAGTGCAGCACTCCCTCAGTACTGACCCTCTGACAATGCAGCACTCCCTCAGTACTGACCCTCTGACAGTGCAGCACTCCCTCAGTACTGACCCTTTGACAGTGCAGCACTCCCTCAGTACTGACCCTCTGACAGTGCAGCACTCCCTCAGTACTGACCCTCTGACAGTGCAGCACTTCCTCAGTACTGACCCTCTGACAGTGCAGCACTCTCTCAGTACTGACCCTCTGGCAGTGCAGCACTCCCTCAGTACTGACCCTTTGACAGTGCAGCACTCCCTCAGTACTGACCCTCTGACAGTGCAGCACTCCCTCAGTACTGACCCTCTGACAGTGCAGCACTCCCTCAGTACTGACCTTCTGACAGTGCAGCACTCACTCAGTACTGACCCTCTGACAATGCAGCACTCCCTCAGTACTGACCCTCTGACAGTGCAGCACACCCTCAGTACTGACCCTCTGACAGTGCAGCACTCCCTCAGTACTGACCCTCAGACAGTGCAGCACTCCCTCCGTACTGACCCTCTGACAGTGCAGCACTCCCTCAGTACTGACCATCTGGCAGTGCAGCACTCCCTCAGTACTGACCCTCTGACAATGCAGCACTCCCTCAGTACTGACCTTCTGACAGTGCAGCACTCACTCAGTACTGACCCTCTGACAATGCAGCACTCCCTCATTACTGACCCTCTGACAGTGCAGCACTCCCTCAGTACTGACCCTCTGACAGTGCAGCACTCCCTCAGTTATGACCCTCTGACAGGTCAGCACTCCCTCAGTACTGACCCTCTGACAGTGCAGCACTCCCTCAGTAATGACCCTCTGACAGTGCAGCACTCCCTCAGTACTGACCCTCTGACAGTGCAGCAATCCCTCAGTACTGACCCTCTGACAGTGCAGCACTCCCTCAGTAGTGACCCTCTGACAGTGCATCACTCCCTCAGTACTGACCATCTGACAGTGCAGCACTCTCTCAGTACTGACCTTCTGACAGTGCAGCACTCCCTCAGTACTGACCCTTCTGACAGTGCAGCACTCCCTCCATACTGACCATCTGACAGTGCAGCAATCCTTCAGTACTGTCCCTCTGACAGTGCAGCACTCCCTCAATACTGACCCTGTGAGAGTGCAGCACTCCCACAGTACTGACCCTCTGACAGTGCAGCATTCCCTCAGTACTGACCTTCTGACAGTGCAGCAATCCCTCAATACTGACCCTCTGACAGTGCAGCACTCCCTCAGTACTGATCCTCTGACAGTGCAGCACTCACTCAGTACTGACCTTCTGACAGTGCAGCACTCCCTCAATACTGACCCTGTGAGAGTGCAGCACTCCCACAGTACTGACCCTCTGACAGTGCAGCACTCCCTCAGAACTGACCCTCTGACAATGCAGCACTCCCTCAGTACTGACCCTCTGACAGTGCAGCACACCCTCAGTACTGACCCTCTGACAGTGCAGCACTCCCTCAGTACTGACCCTCTGACAATGCAGCACTACCTCAGTACTGACCCTCTGACAGTGCAGCACTCCCTCAGTACTGACCCTTTGACAGTGCAGCACTCCCTCAGTACTGACCCTCTGACAGTGCAGCACTCCCTCAGTACTGACCCTCTGACAGTGCAGCACTCCCTCAGTACTGATCCTCTGACAGTGCAGCACTCTCTCAGTACTGACCCTCTGACAGTGCAGCACTCCCTCAGTACTGACCCTCTGACAGTGCAGCACTCCCTCAGTACTGACCCTCTGACAGTGCAGCACTCCCTCAGTACTGACCCTCTGACAGTACAGCACTCCCTCAGTACTGAACGTCTGACAGTGCGGCACTCCCTCAGTACTGACCGTCTGACAGTGGAGAACTCCCTCAGTACTGACCCTCTGACAGTGCAGCACACCCTCAGTACTGACCCTCTGACAGTGCAGCACTCCCTCAGTACTGACCCTCAGACAGTGCAGCACTCCCTCCGTACTGACCCTCTGACAGTGCAGCACTCCCTCAGTACTGACCCTCTGGCAGTGCAGCACTCCCTCAGTACTGACCCTCTGACAATGCAGCACTCCCTCAGTACTGACCTTCTGACAGTGCAGCACTCACTCAGTACTGACCCTCTGACAATGCAGCACTCCCTCAGTACTGACCCTCTGACAGTGCAGCACTCCCTCAGTACTGACCCTCTGACAGTGCAGCACTCCCTCAGTTATGACCCTCTGACAGGTCAGCACTCCCTCAGTACTGACCCTCTGACAGTGCAGCACTCCCTCAGTAATGACCCTCTGACAGTGCATGATTCCCTCAGTACTGACCCTCTGACAGTGCAGCAATCCCTCAGTACTGACCCTCTGACAGTGCAGCACTCCCTCAGTACTGACCCCCTGACAGTGCATCACTCCCTCAGTACTGACCATCTGACAGTGCAGCATTCTCTCAGTACTGACCCTCTGACAGTGCCGCACTCACTCAGTACTGACCTTCTGACAGTGCAGCACTCACTCAGTACTGACCTTCTGATAGTGCAGCACTCTCTCAGTACTGACCCTCTGACAGATCAGCACTCCCTCAGTACTGACCCTCTGACAGTGCCGCACTCACTCAGTACTGACCTTCTGACAGTGCAGCACTCCCTCAGTACTGACCATCTGACAGGGCAGCAATCCCTCAGTACTGACCCTCTGACAATGCAGCACTCCCTCAGTACTGACCGTCTGACAGTGCAGCACTCCCTCAGTACTGACCCTCTGGCAGTGCAGCACTCCCTCAGTACTGACCCTCTGACAATGCAGCACTCCCTCAGTACTGACCCTCTGACAGTGCAGCACTCCCTCAGTACTGACCCTCTGACAGTGCAGCACTCCCTCAGTACTGACCCTCTGACAGTGCAGCACTCCCTCAGTACTGACCCTCTGACAGTGCAGCACTCCCTCAGTACTGACCTTCTGACAGTGCAGCACTCCCTCAGTACTGACCCTCTGACAATGCAGCACTCACTCAGTACTGACCCTCTGACAGTGCAGCACACCCTCAGTACTGACCCTCTGACAGTGCAGCACTCCCTCAGTACTGACCTTCTGACAGTGCAGCACTCCCTCAGTTCTGACCCTCTGACAATGCAGCACTCACTCAGTACTGACCCTCTGACAGTGCAGCACACCCTCAGTACTGACCCTCTGACAGTGCAGCACTCCCTCAGTACTGACCCTCAGACAGTGCAGCACTCCCTCCGTACTGACCCTCTGACAGTGCAGCACTCCCTCAGTAATGACCCTCTGACAGTGCAGCATTCCCTCAGTACTGACCCTGTGACAGTGCAGCAATCCCTCAGTACTGACCCTTTGACAGTGCAGCACTCCCTCAGTACTGACCCTCTGACAGTGCAGCACTCCCTCAGTACTGACCCTCTGACAGTGCAGCACTCCCTCAATACTGACCGTCTGACAGTGCAGCACTCCCTCAGTACTGACCCTCTGACAGTGCAGCACTCCCTCAGTACTGACCCTCTGACAGTGCAGCACTCCCTCAGTACTGACCCTCTGACAGTGCAGCACTCCCTCAGTACTGACCCTCTGACAGTGCAGCACTCCCTCAGTACTGACCCTCTGACAGTGCAGCACTCCCTCAGTACTGATCCTCTGACAGTGCAGCACTCTCTCAGTACTGACCCTCTGACAGTGCAGCACTCCCTCAGTACTGACCCTCTGACAGTGCAGCACTCCCTCAGTACTGACCCTCTGACAGTGCAGCACTCCCTCAGTACTGACCCTCTGACAGTACAGCACTCCCTCAGTACTGAACGTCTGACAGTGCGGCACTCCCTCAGTACTGACCGTCTGACAGTGGAGAACTCCCTCAGTACTGACCCTCTGACAGTGCAGCACTCCCTCAGTACTGACCCTCTGACAGTACAGCACTCCCTCAGTACTGAACGTCTGACAGTGCAGCACTCCCTCAATACTGACCCTCTGACAGTGCAGCACTCCCTCAGTACTGACCCTCTGACAGTGCAGCACTCCCTCAGTACTGACCCTCTGACAGTGCAGCACTCCCTCAGTACTGACCCTCTGACAGTGCAGCACTCCCTCAGTACTGATCCTCTGATAGTGCAGCACTCTCTCAGTACTGACCCTCTGAAAGTGCAGCACTCCCTCAGTACTGACCCTCTGACAGTGCAGCACTCCCTCAGTACTGACCCTCTGACAGTGCAGCACTCCCTCAGTACTGACCCTCTGACAGTACAGCACTCCCTCAGTACTGAACGTCTGACAGTGCGGCACTCCCTCAGTACTGACCGTCTGACAGTGGAGCACTCCCTCAGTACTGACCCTCTGACAGTGCAGCACTCCCTCAGTACTGACTCTCTGACAGTACAGCACTCCCTCAGTACTGAACGTCTGACAGTGCAGCACTCCCTCAATACTGACCCTCTGACAGTGCAGCACTCCCTCAGTACTGACCCTCTGACAGTGCAGCACTCCTCAGTACTGACCCTCTGACAGTGCAGCACTCCCTCAGTAATGACCCTCTGACAGTGCAGCATTCCCTCAGTACTGACCTTCTGACAGTGTAGCACTCCCTCAGTACTGATCCTCTCACAGTGCAGCACTCCCTCCATACTGACCCTCTGACAGTGCAGCACTCCCTCAGTACTGACCCTCTGACAGTTCAGCACTCCCTCAGTACTGACCCTGTGACAGTGCAGCACTCCCACAGTACTGACCCTCTGACAGTGCACCACTCCCTCAGTAATGACCCTCTGACAGTGCAGCACTCCCTCAGTACTGACCCTCTGACAGTGCAGCACTCCCTCAGTACTGACCTTCTGACAGTGCAGCACTCCCTCAGTACTGACCATCTGACAGGGCAGCACTCCTTCAGTACTGACCCTCTGACAATGCAGCACTCCCTCAGTACTGACCCTCTGACAGTGCAGCACTCTCTCAGTACTGACCCTCTGGCAGTGCAGCACTCCCTCAGTACTGACCCTTTGACAGTGCAGCACTCCCTCAGTACTGAACCTCTGACAGTGCAGCACACCCTCAGTACTGACCCTCTGACAGTGCAGCACTCCCTCAGTACTGACCCTCTGACAGTGCAGCACTCCCTCAGTACTGACTCTCTGACAGTGCAGCACTCCCTCAGTACTGACCCTCTGACAGTGCAGCACTCCCTCAGTACTGACCCTCTGACAGTGCAGCACTCCCTCAGTACTGACCCTTTGACAGTGCAGCACTCCCTCAGTACTGACCCTTTGACAGTGCAGCACTCCCTCAATACTGACCGTCTGACAGTGCAGCACTCCCTCAGTACTGACCCTCTGACAGTGCAGCACTCCCTCAGTACTGACCCTCTGACAGTGCGGCACTCCCTCAGTACTGACCCTCTGACAGTGCAGCACTCCCTCCGTACTGTCCCTCTGACAGTGCAGCACTCCCTCAGTACTGACCCTCTGACAGTGCAGCACTCCCTCAGTACTGATCCTCTGACAGTGCAGCACTCTCTCAGTACTGACCCTCTGACAGTGCAGCACTCCCTCAGTACTGACCCTCTGACAGTGCAGCACTCCCTCAGTACTGACCCTCTGACAGTGCAGCACTCCCTCAGTACTGACCCTCTGACAGTGCAGCACTCCCTCAGTACTGACCCTCTGACAGTGCAGCACTCCCTCAGTACTGACCCTCTGACAGTGCAGCACTCCCTCAGTACTGATCCTCTGACAGTGCAGCACTCTCTCAGTACTGACCCTCTGACAGTGCAGCACTCCCTCAGTACTGACCCTCTGACAGTGCAGCACTCCCTCAGTACTGACCCTCTGACAGTTCAGCACTCCCTCAGTACTGACCCTCTGACAGTACAGCACTCCCTCAGTACTGAACGTCTGACAGTGCGGCACTCCCTCAGTACTGACCGTCTGACAGTGGAGCACTCCCTCAGTACTGACCCTCTGACAGTGCAGCACTCCCTCAGTACTGACCCTCTGACAGTACAGCACTCCCTCAGTACTGAACGTCTGACAGTGCAGCACTCCCTCAATACTGACCCTCTGACAGTGCAGCACTCCCTCAGTACTGACCCTCTGACAGTGCAGCACTCCTCAGTACTGACCCTCTGACAGTGCAGCACTCCCTCAGTAATGACCCTCTGACAGTGCAGCACTCCCTCAGTACTGACCTTCTGACAGTGTAGCACTCCCTCAGTACTGATCCTCTCACAGTGCAGCACTCCCTCCATACTGACCCTCTGACAGTGCAGCACTCCCTCAGTACTGACCCTCTGACAGTTCAGCACTCCCTCAGTACTGACCCTGTGACAGTGCAGCACTCCCACAGTACTGACCCTCTGACAGTGCACCACTCCCTCAGTAATGACCCTCTGACAGTGCAGCACTCCCTCAGTACTGATCCGCTGACAGTGAAGCACTCTCACAGTACAGACCCACTGACAGGTCAGCACTCACTCAGTACTGACCCTCTGACAGTGCAGCACTCCCTCAGTACTGACCTTCTGACAGTGCAGCACTGCCTCAGTACTGACCATCTGACAGGGCAGCACTCCTTCAGTACTGACCCTCTGACAATGCAGCACTCCCTCAGTACTGACCCTCTGACAGTGCAGCACTCTCTCAGTACTGACCCTCTGGCAGTGCAGCACTCCCTCAGTACTGACCCTTTGACAGTGCAGCACTCCCTCAGTACTGAACCTCTGACAGTGCAGCACACCCTCAGTACTGACCCTCTGACAGTGCAGCACTCCCTCAGTACTGACCCTCTGACAGTGCAGCACTCCCTCAGTACTGACCCTCTGACAGTGCAGCACTCCCTCAGTACTGACCCTCTGACAGTGCAGCACTCCCTCAGTACTGACCCTCTGACAGGTCAGCACTCCCTCAGTACTGACCCTCTGACAGTGCAGCACTCCCTCAGTAATGACCCTCTGACAGTGCAGCATTCCCTCAGTACTGACCCTGTGACAGTGCAGCAATCCCTCAGTACTGACCCTCTGACAGTGCAGCACTCCCTCAGTACTGACCCTCTGACAGGTCATCACTCCCTCAGTACTGACCATCTGACAGTGCAGCACTCTCTCAGTACTGACCTTCTGACAGTGCAGCACTCCCTCAATACTGACCCTGTGAGAGTGCAGCACTCCCACAGTACTGACCGTCTGACAGTGCACCATTCCCTCAGTACTGACCCTCTGACAGTGCAGCACTCCCTCAGTACTGATCCTCTGACAGTGCAACACTCTCTCAGTACTGACCCTCTGACAGATCAGCACTCCCTCAGTACTGACCCTCTGACAGTGCCGCACTCACTCAGTACTGACCTTCTGACAGTGCAGCACTCCCTCAGTACTGACCATCTGACAGGGCAGCAATCCCTCAGTACTGACCCTCTGACAATGCAGCACTCCCTCAGTACTGACCCTCTGACAATGCAGCACTCCCTCAGTACTGACCCTCTGACAGTGCAGCACTCCCTCAGTACTGACCCTCTGGCAGTGCAGCACTCCCTCAGTACTGACCCTTTGACAGTGCAGCACTCCCTCAGTACTGACCCTCTGACAGTGCAGCACTCCCTCAGTACTGACCCTCTGACAGTGCAGCACTCCCTCAGTACTGACCCTCTGACAATGCAGCACTCCCTCAGTACTGACCCTCTGACAGTGCAGCACACCCTCAGTACTGACCATCTGACAGTGCAGCACACCCTTAGGACTGACCCTCTGACAGTGCAGCACTCCCTCAGTACTGACCCTCTGACAATGCAGCACTCCCTCAGTACTGACCCTCTGACAGTGCAGCACACCCTCAGTACTGACCCTCTGACAGTGCAGCACACCCTCAGTACTGACCCTCTGACAGTGCAGCACTCCCTCAGTACTGACCCTCTGGCAGTGCAGCACTCCCTCAGTACTGACCCTTTGACAGTGCAGCACTCCCTCAGTACTGACCCTCTGACAGTGCAGCACTCCCTCAGTACTGACCTTCTGACAGTGCAGCACTCCCTCAGTACTGACCCTCTGACAATGCAGCACTCCCTCAGTACTGACCCTCTGACAGTGCAGCACACCCTCAGTACTGACCCTCTGACAGTGCAGCACTCCCTCAGTACTGACCCTCAGACAGTGCAGCACTCCCTCCGTACTGACCCTCTGACAGTGCAGCACTCCCTCAGTACTGACCCTTTGACAGTGCAGCACTCCCTCAATACTGACCCTCTGACAGTGCAGCACTCCCTCAGTACTGACCCTCTGACAGTGCAGCACTCCCTCAGTACTGACCCTCTGACAGTGCAGCACTCCCTCAGTACTGATCCTCTGACAGTGCAGCACTCCCTCAGTACTGACCCTCTGACCGTGCAGCACTCCCTCAGTACTGTTCCTCTGACAGTGCAGCACTCTCTCAGTACTGACCCTCTGACAGTGCAGCACTCCCTCAGTACTGACCCTCTGACAGTGCAGCACTCCCTCAGTACTGACCCTCTGACAGTGCAGCACTCCCTCAGTACTGACCATCTGACAGTACAGCACTCCCTCAGTACTGAACGTCTGACAGTGC
Organism: Chiloscyllium plagiosum; assembly: GCF_037043375.1. Taxonomy (NCBI): domain Eukaryota; kingdom Metazoa; phylum Chordata; class Chondrichthyes; order Orectolobiformes; family Hemiscylliidae; genus Chiloscyllium; species Chiloscyllium plagiosum. The sequence goes on along the minus strand of NW_028270192.1, from coordinate 2,575,628 downwards.
GGCACTCCCTCAGTACTGACCGTCTGAAAGTGGAGCACTCCCTCAGTACTGACCCTCTGACAGTGCAGCACTCCCTCAGTACTGACCCCCTGACAGTACAGCACTCCCTCAGTACTGAACGTCTGACAGTGCAGCACTCCCTCAATACTGACCCTCTGACAGTGCAGCACTCCCTCAGTACTGACCCTCTGACAGTGCAGCACTCCCTCAGCACCGACTCTCTGACAGTACAGCACTCCCTCAGTACTGACCCTCTGACAGTGCAGCACTCCCTCAGTACTGACCCTCTGACAGTGCAGCACTCCCTCAGTACTGACCCTCTGACAGTTCAGCACTCCCTCAGTACTGATCCTCTGACAGTGCAGCACTCTCTCAGTACTGACCCTCTGACAGTGCAGCAATCCCTCAGTACTGACCCTCTGACAGTGCAGCACTCCCTCAGTACTGACCCTCTGACAGTGCAGCACTCCCTCAGTACTGACCCTCTGACAGTACAGCACTCCCTCAGTACTGAACGTCTGACAGTGCGGCACTCCCTCAGTACTGACCGTCTGACAGTGCAGCACTCCCTCAGTACTGACCCTCTGACAGTGCAGCACTCCCTCAGTACTGACCCTCTGACAGTATAGCACTCCCTCAGTACTGACCCTCTGACAGTGCAGCACTCCCTCAGTACTGACCCTCTGACAGTGCAGCACTCCCTCAGTACTAACCCTCTTTTCTTCTATGTCGTAGAATCTTGTGGAAATTTGGAGACTTTGGATTTGCAGAGTCTGAGGAAGCATGAGAAAGACACACAAACCAAACCATGTCTGAAACTCTCTGTTATAGACTGTTCAGAGGCACTGAGTCACAGAGACGCACAGCTTGGAACCAACCCCTCCTGTCCAACTCGTCCATACCAACCAGATATTCCCATCTCACTTCATTCCATTAGCTAGCACTTGGCTGATGTCCCTCTAAACCCTTCCTGTTCACATACTCATCCTGATGCCTTTTAAATGTCACAATTATCCCAGCCCCCATCCCTTCCCCTGGCAGCTCCCTACATGCCCTGGAATAAGTGCTGAAACATTCATACTGTCGATACAAACTCGAATAAACACCAACCTACCGAAAGCTATCATTGTCATTTTCAACCCACCCTTAGCTTCTTCATTCCGCTGATTTCAACACAGGGGAAGAAACAGTGTTAGTGGCCATCCACCGTGACCCTGTTATAAAACGTATTTTCACATGTGGCTTGTATGGGATTCCCACACCCTCGAATCGTTGCCTGGAAGGTGTGGGGTGAGCTGTACTCTCCTGCTGCAGTCCTTGGGTGTCCCACAGTGATGTTAGGGAGGGAGCTGCAGGAATTTGGCCTGAACCATGTGAAGAGCTGTCTTACTGGAGTGCCCTTTTAAAGTTGTGAAGTCATTCTAGACCAGGAGGACCCGGGAGCTGCTGTCTTGTCAGAGAGAGAGAGGCCTGGTGGGTCACACACCTCAGGTGAGGGGTGAGGTTGAGAAGCTGGGGCCTTCATGGTAATTTCAGACATGATAGAGATTGAGCCAACAATGTTGGCATCACGAACCTGTTAGCTGTGGGAAGTGACCCTCCTTTGTAGCAGAGGGATTCAATCCTTTTCATAGAGCAAGCTTGAGAATTCAACACTAAAACCAGTCTGTACGGACGGGCTGGAGACCTGAACCATCAATAGAGAGATTGCTGAAGAAACTCAGCATGTCCGGCAGTATCCCTGAAGGGAGAGGGAGAAAGAGACAGAGAGAGAGTTCACCTTTCAATCCAGTGATTTCTGCGGGAAGGTTCCATCATAACAGACCGTTTTGAGGAAGGGTCACTTGAAATGCGAATTGTTCCTCTCTCTCTTCACCGCTGCTACCTGGTGAATTCTGCTGAATTTCCCCACCATCTGTTTGATTGAGAATTTGACCTGATCCAAGCGTCACTGAGTCATTCAGTCTGTGTTCAATGCCCTGAGGCTGCTTCTGCTGAAAGTTGACAAACAGGTTTAAGGGTTTGTAAGGTATTGTATTCGGAGGGCGGGGTAAATGGGAGAACAGATACAGAGCACAGGCACTTCACAAAGATCCTTCTCAGTGTAACTTTGTGATGTTAATTCAGAAGGAACAGCTCAGAGCTAACATTTCAGTTACTCAGCCAAGGGGAGGATATTTCAAAGACTTGTTTTAAAGACTGTACAGAACAGAACTTTAGTGACTATGTTTGTACGTAAATTTTTTGTGAATAAAGTCTCTTTTTGAAATTGATATAAATATTTTTTCGAGGGGGACCAAACATCTTGAGCTTGTGGAGGCATTGCCCTTGTCCCTAATCTTTCTTAAATAAACGCTAGACAAGGTCGATACTCCCCGGGTATAGACATCAAACGGTCATCAACAGGGAGGGGATGGTGGGATGGTAACGGGGGGCTCAGTGTTGCCTCACCCCACCCGGGGTTCGATCCCTCTGCTAATGAACATCACAAAGTTACACTGAGAAGGATCTTTGTGAAGTGCCTGTGTTCTGTATCTGTTCTCCCATGTACCCCGCCCTCCGAATACAATACCTTACAAAGCCTTAAACCTGTTTGTCAACTTTCAGCAGAAGCAGGTTTAAGGAACCTTCCCGCAGAAATCACTGGATTGAAAGGTGAACTCTCTCTCTGTCTCTTTCTCCCTCCCCCTTCAGAGAGGCTGCCGGACATGCTGAGTTTCTTCAGCAATCTCTCTATTGATGTTTCAGGTCTCCAGCCCGTCCGTACAGACTGGTTTTAGTGTTGAATTCTCAAGCTTGCTCTATTAAAGGGATTGAATCCCTCTGCTACAAAGGAGGGTCACTTCCCACAGCTAACAGGTTCGTGATGCCAACATTGTTGGCTCAATCTCTATCATGTCTGAAATTACCATGAAGGCCCCAGCTTCTCAACCTCACCCCTCACCTGAGGTGTGTGACCCACCAGGCCTCTCTCTCTCTGACAAGACAGCAGCTCTCGGGTCCTCCTGGTCTAGAATGACTTCCCAACTTTAAAAGGGCACTCCAGTAAGACAGCTCTTCACATGGTTCAGGTCAAAATCCTGGAGCTCCCTCCCTAACATCACTGTGGGACACCCAAGGACTGCAGCAGGAGAGTACAGCTCACCCCCACCTTCCAGGTAACTATTAGAGGGTGTGGGAATCACATACAAGCCACATGTGAAAATACGTTTTATAACAGGGTCACGGTGGATGGTCACTAACACTGTTTCTTCCCCTGTGTTGAAATCAGCGGAATGAAGAAGCTAAGGGTGGGTTGAAAATGACAATGATAGCTTTCGGTAGGTTGGTGTTTATTCGAGTTTGTATCGACAGTATGAATGTTTGAGCACTTATTCCAGGGCATGCAGGGAGCTGCCAGGGGGAATGGGGGCTGGGATAATTGTGACATTTAAAAGGCATCAGGATGAGTATGTGAACAGGAAGGGTTTAGAGGGACATCAGCCAAGTGCTAGCTAATGGAATGAAGTGAGATGGGAATATCTGGTTGGTATGGACGAGTTGGACAGGAGGGGCTGGTTCCAAGCTGTGCGTCTCTGTGACTCAGTGCCTCTGAATAGTCTATAACAGAGAGTTTCAGACATGGTTTGGTTTGTGTGTCTCTCTCATGCTTCCTCAGACTCTGCAAACCCAAAGTCTCCAAATTTCCACAAGATTCTACGAAATAGAAGAAAAGAGGGTCAGTACTGAGGGAGTGCTGCACTGTCAGATGGTCAGTACTGAGGGAGTGCTGCACTGTCAGAGGGTCAGTACTGAGGGAGTGCTGCACTGTCAGACGGTCAGTACTGAGAGAGTGCTGCACTGTCAGATGGTCAGTAATGAGGGAGTGATGCACTGTCAGAGGGTCAGTACTGAGGGAGTGCTGCACTGTCAGATGGTCAGTACTGAGGGAGTGCTGCACTGTCGGATGGTCAGTACTGAGGGAGTGCTGCCCTGTCAGACGGTCAGTACTGAGAGAGTGCTGCACTGTCAGATGGTCATTAATGAGGGAGTGATGCACTGTCAGAGGGTCAGTACTGAGGGAGTGCTGACCTGTCAGAGGGTCAGTACTGAGGGAGTGCTGCACTATCAGAGGGTCAGTACTGAGGGAGTGCTGCACTGTCAGAGGGTCAGTACTGAGGGAGTGCTGCACTGTCAGAGGGTCAGTACTGAGGGAGTGCTGCACTGTCAGAGGGTCAGTACTGAGGGAGTGCTGCACTGTCAGAGGGTCAGTACTGAGGGAGTGCTGCACTGTCAGAAGGTCAGTACTGAGGGAGTGCTGCACTGTCAGAGGGTCAGTACTGTGGGAGTGCTGCACTGTCAGAGGGTCAGTACTGAGAGAGTGCTGCACTGTCAGAGGATCAGTACTGAGGGAGTGATGCACTGTCAGAGGGTCAGTACTGAGGGAGTGCTGAACTGTCAGAGGGTCAGTACTAAGGGAGTGCTGCCTTGTCAGAGGGTCAGTACTGAGGGAGTCCTGCACTGTCAGAAGGTCAGTACTGAGGGAGTGCTGCACTGTCAGAGGGTCAGAACTGTTGGAGTGCTGCACTGTCAGAGGGTCAGTACTGAGAGAGTGCTGCACTGTCAGAGGGTCAGTACTGAGGGAGTGCTGCACTGTCAGAGGGTCAGTACTGAGGGAGTGCTGAACTGTCAGAGGGTCAGTACTGAGGGAGTGCTGCACTGTCAGAGGGTCAGTACTGAGGGAGTGCCGCACTGTCAGAGGGTCAGTACTGAGGGAGTGCTGCACTGTCAGAGGGTCAGTGCTGAGTGAGTGCTGACCTGTCAGATGGTCAGTACTGAGGGAGTGCTGACCTGTCAGAGGGTCAGTACTGAGGGAGTGCTGCACTGTCAGAGTGCCAATACTGAGAGAGTGCTGCATTGTCAGACAGATAGTACAGAGGGACTGCTGCACTGTCAGTGGGTCAGTACGGAGGGAGTGCTGCACTGTCAGAGGGTCAGTACGGAGGGAGTGCTGCACTGTCAGAGGGTCAGTACTGTGGGATTGCTGGACTGTCAGAGGGTCAGTACGGAGGGAGGTCTGCACTGTCAGAGGGTCAGTACTGAGGGAGTGCTGCACTGTCAGAGTATCAATACTGAGGGAGGTCTGCACTGTCAGAGGGTCAGTACTGAGGGACTGCTGCACTGTCAGAGGGTCAGTACTGAGGGACTGCTGCACTGTCAGAGGGTCAGTACTGAGGGAGTGCTGCACTGTCAGAGGGTCAGTACTGAGGGAGTGCTGCACTGTCAGAGGGTCAGTACTGAGGGAGTGCTGCACTGTCAGAGGGGCAGTACTGAGGGAGTGCTGAACTGTCAGAGGGTCAGTACTGAGGGATTGCTGCCCTGTCAGAGGGTCAGTACTGAGGGAGTGTTGCCCTGTCAGAGGGTCAGTACTGAGGGGGTGCTACACTGTCAGAGGGTCAGTACTGAGGGAGTGCTGCACTGTCAGAGGGTCAGTACTGAGGGACTGCTGCACTGTCAGAGGGTCAGTACTGATGGAGTGCTGCACTGTCAGAGGGTCAGTACTGAGGGAGTGCTGCACTGTCAGAGGGTCAGTACTGAGGGAGTGCTGCACTGTCAGAGGGTCAGTACTGAGGGAGTGCTACACTGTCAGAGGGTCAGTTCTGAGGGAGTGCTGCACTGTCAGAGGGTCAGTCCTGAGGGAGTGCTGCACTGTCAGAGGGTCAGTACTGAGGGAGTGCTGCACTGTCAGAGGGTCAGTACTGAGGGAGTGCTGCACTGTCTGAGGGTCAGTACTCTGGGACAGCTGGACTGTCAGAGGATATAGAACATAGAACATAGAACAATACAGCACAGAACAGGCCCTTCGGCCCACGATGTTGTGCCGAACATTTGTCCTCGCTTAAGCACCCATCCATGTACCTATCGAATTGTCGCTTAAAGGTCACCAAAGATTCTGACTCTGCCACTCCCACAGACAGCGCATTCCATGCCCCCACCACTCTCTGGGTAAAGAATCCACCCCTGACATCTCCCTTATACCTTCCACCCATCACCTTAAATTTATGTCCCCTTGTAACACTCTGTTGTACCCGGGGAAAAAGTTTCTGACTGTCTACTCTATCTATTCCTCTGATCATCTTATAAACCTCTATCAAGTCACCCCTCATCCTTCTCCGTTCCAATGAGAAAAGGCCTCGCACACTCAACCTATCCTCGTACGACCTATTCTCCATTCCAGGCAACATCCTGGTAAATCTGCTCTGCACCCTCTCCAAAGCTTCCACATCTTTCCTAAAGTGAGGCGACCAGAACTGCACACAGTTCTCCAAATGTGACCTAACCAAGGTCCTGTACAGCTGTAACATCACTTCATGACTCTTGAATTCAATCCCTCTGCTAATGACCGCTCATACACACCATAGGCTTTCTTACAAGCTCTATCCACCTGAGTGGCAACTTTCAAAGATCTATGAACATAGACCCCAAGATCCCTCTGTTCCTCCACCTGACTAAGAACCCTACCGTTAACCCTGTATTCTGCATTCTTATTTGTCTTTCCAAAATGGACAACCTCACACTTGGCAGGGTAGAACTCCATCTGCCACTCCTCAGCCCAGCTCTGCATCATATCCAAGTCCCTTTGCAGCCGACAGGGCTGAGGCTCATTCCTCACCTTCCGTCTGCTCATCCCAAATGAATCCCACTGCCCCACACTCAGCACAGTCATGTGTTCCTTATTTCTGAGCTTCCCAATGCTAACCCACATCCAGAATGACATCCCACACTCCTCCAAATCGTATTGCAGACTATTTGCCTGGGAGCGAGGAGTGCTAAGAGAGGAAATAAAAATCTGACAGGACTTTACAGTGACATTAAGGGTGAATTGATAATGAGAGAAAGAGTCGGTTGTGGAACACAGTGAGAATGTGTGCATGGACCCAGAGGCTACAGTGAATGGATGCATTGTGTCAATGCTCATTGGGACAGGGACGGTATGAAATCGTGGAGATGCTCTGTGATACAATTAAATGAATTACCATATATAGAGAGAGATGGTTCTGAGTGGTCTGGCCTTCTTACAAACCAGTAAATCTCCAAAGACGGTGGAAATGTATCTCCGTTTACCGAATGAGGGGATGGAGGAAGTAGCAGGGACACTTGCAAACATTTTCAAATCCCATCTGGCCACAGGAGAGGTGTCGTCGGACTGACCATGTGGTCCTGTTATTCAAGAAGGAACATGGGATATACCAGGCAGCTACAGGCCAGTCAGGCTAATACCGTGGGTGGGATGTCTGTTGGAAGCAATTTTGGGAGATAGAATTAATCAGCATTTACAGAGACTGGAGTTCATGAAGAACAGTCAGAATGGTTGTGTTAAGGGGAGGGCAGGTCTGACCAATGGGAGTGCACTTTTTAAGGAGGTGACCAGGTCTGTAAATAAGGACAATACTTTCCCGTCGCCTGCTTGGAGGTCAGTAAGGCTTTTATCAGGACCCATACTGGAAACTGATAGTGAACATAAAAACTAAAGGCCCAAGGAATTTGGTGCAGAATGCTGAGTGGCAGGAAGCAGACAGTGATGGCCCAGTTAGAAATCTCTGTCTGTTCATGTCTCACTGCTGGGGTCTTGCTGATGTGGTTGTTAGAAAAGATTTAGGTTTGAATGGTGGATGGTTAATCAGTGGGGTCATGAATGATATGGGGATTGGTTGGGTGATAAATACTGAGGAGGATTGCCTTAGGTTACAGAAGGATGGAGATGGCCTTGTCAGATGGACCGATCAGTGACAACGGGTGAGGTGCCTGAAGGCTGGAGGGTGATTAATGATGGGCCATTATTGAAGTAAGGCTGCAAGGAACAGCCATTGAACTATGGAGCTGTGAGCCTGATGGCAGTGGTGGGTAAGCTGTTGGAGGGCATTCTGAGAGACAACTTGCATGCATTTGGAAAAGCAAGAATTGATTCGGGATGGTCAGCTTGGCTTTGTTTGTGGAAATGGTTTATCCAACTTGATAGAGCCTTTGAAGGGATGACCAAGGAAACAGATGAGAAGGTTTCACATGGGAGACTGCTTTGTAAAAGGTTAGAGGAGATGGTATCCAAGGAAAGAGGACAGCACGGTGCCTCAGTGGTTTGATTCTAACTCCCGGTGACTGTCTGTGTGGAGTTTACACATTCTCACTGTATCTGTGCGGGTTCCCTCCGGGTGATCCAGTTCCCTCCCACCGCCCAAAGCTGCCATGGGAAATGCAGCATTCCAGGGATAGAGTAGAGAATGTGAGTCTGGGTGGGATGCTGTTCAGACAGTCAGTGTGGAGCCAATGGACGGAATGGCTTGCTTCGACACTGTAGGAATTCTGAACTTAATCCAGAGAGACACGTCATGTTCTGGGGACCTGAGTAATTGAGGGAGCATTATCTGAGGTACTGAGGGAGCATTATGTGATGTCCTGAGGGAGCACTATCTGAGGTATTGAGGGAGCACTTTCAGAGGTATTGAGGGAGCACTTTCTGAGGTATTGAGGGAGAAATATCTGAGGTATTGAGGGAACACATTCTGAGGTACTGAGAGAGCACTTTCTGACGTACTGAGGGAGCACTTTCTGAGGTACTGGGAGAGCACTTTCTGAGGTATTGAGGGAGCACTTTCTGAGGTATTGGAGGAGCACTGTCTGAGGTACTGAGGGAGCACATTCTGAGGTAGTGGGAGAGCGCTTTCTGAGGTACTGGGAGAGCACTTTCTGAGGTATTGGAGGAGCACTGTCTGAGGTACTGAGGGAGCACATTCTGAGGTACTGGGAGAGCACTTTCTGAGGTATTGAGGGAGCACTTTCTGAGGTACTGAGGGAGCACTTTCTGAGCTGCTGTGAGAGAACTATCTGAATTATTGTGGGAGCACGTTCTGTGGTATTGAGGGAGAACTATATGATATATTGAGGGTGAACTATCTGGGGTAGTGAGGGAGACGTATATGAGATATTGAGGGAGAACTATCTGAGGTACTGAGGGAGCACTTTCTGAGATACTGAGTGAGCACTGTCTGAGGTACTGAGGGAGCACTTTCTGAGGTATTGATGGAGGACTTTCTGAGGTATTGAGCGAGCACTGTCTGAGGTACTGAGGAAGCACTTTGTGAGATATTGAGTGAGCACTTTCTGAGGTATGATGGAGGACATTCTGAGGTATTGAGGGAGCACTTTCTGAGGTATTGATGGAGGACTTTCTGAGGTATTGAACGAGCACTGTCTGAGGTACTGAGGAAGCACTTTGTGAGATATTGAGTGAGCACTTTCTGAGGTATGATGGAGGACTTCCTGAGGTATTGAGGGAGCACTTTCTGAGGTATTGATGGAGGACTTTCTGAAGTATTGAGGGAGCACGGTCTGAGGTACTGAGGAAGCACTTTCTGAGATATTGAGTGAGCACTTTCTGAGGTATTGATGGAGGACTTTCTGAGGTATTGAGGGAGCACTTTCTGAGATACTGGGAGAGCACTTTCTGAGGTACTGAGGGAGCACTTTCTGAGATATTGAGGAAGCACGTTCAGAGGTATTGAGGGAGCACTTTCTGAGGTAGTGAGTGAGAACTATATGAAAAATTGTAGGAGCACTTTCTGAAGTATTGAGGGAGCACTGTCTGAGGTACTGAGGAAGCACTTTCTGAGGTATTGAGTGAGCCCTTTCTGAGGTACTGAGGGAGAACTATCTGAGATGTTGAGGGAGAATTTTCTGATGTACCAAGGGAGCACTTTCTGAGGCATTGAGGGAGCACTTTCTGAGGTACCGAGGAAGCACTTTCTGAGGTATTGGAGGAGCACTTTCTGAGGTATTGAGGGAGAACTTTCTGAGGAATTGAGGGTGCAATGTCTGAGGTACTGAGGGATCACTTTTTTACATACTGACGAAGCACTATCGGAGGTATTGAGGCAGCACTATCGGAGGTATTGAGGGAGAACTTTCTTAGATATTGAGGGAGAACTTTCTTAGATATTGAGGAAGCCCTTTCTGAGGTATTGAGGGAGAACTATCTGAGATGTTGAGGGAGAACTTTCTGAGGTCCTGAGGGAGCACTTTCTGAGATATTGAGTGAGCACTTTCTGAGGTACCGAGGGAGAACTATCTGAGGTATTGAGGGAGCACTTTCTGAGATTTTGAGGGAGCACTTTCTGAGGAACTGAGGTAGCACTTTCTGAGCTTTGGAGGGAGCACTGTCTGAGGTACTGAGAGAGCTCTTTCTGAGGTACTGGTGGTGCACTTTCTGAGATATTGAGGGAGCACTTTCTCAGATATTGAGGGAGCATTTTCTGCGATATTGAGGGAGCACTTTCTGAGGTAGTGAGGGAGCACTGTCTGAGAGATTGAGGGAGTACTTTCTGAGGAACTGAGGGAACACTTTCTGAGGTATGGAGGGAGCACTATGTGAGGTACTGAGAGAGCACTTTCTGAGGTATTGAGGGAACACTTTCTGAGGAACTCAGCGAGCACTTTCTGAGGTACTGGGAGAGCACTTTCTGAGATATTGAGGGAGCACTTTCTGAGGTACTGTGGGAGCACTTTCTGAGGTACTGAGGGAGCACTTTCTGAGATATTGAGGGAGCACTTTCTGAGGTACTGTGGGAGCACTTTCTGAGGAACTGAGGGAGCACTTTCTGAGATATTGACTGAGATGTATCTGACATACTGAGGAGGAACTATCTGAGGTATTGAGGGTGCACTTTCTGAGGTACTGAGAGAGCACTTTCTGAGGTTCTGAGAGAGCACTTTCTGGTTCTGAAGGGAGCACTTTCTGAGGTGCTCAGCGAGCACTTCCAGACGTACTGAGGGAGCACTTTCTGAGGCATTAAGGGAGCACTTTCTGAGGTATTGAGTGAGCACTATCTGAGGTATTAAGGGAGCATTATCTGAGGTACTGTGAGAGAAATATCTGAAATATTGTGGGAGCACGTTCTGAGGTATTGAGGGGGCACTATCTGAGGGACTGAGAGCACTTTCTGAGTCATTGAGGGAGAACTATCTGAGGTATTGAGGGAGCACTTTCTGAGATATTGAGGGAGCACCTTCTGAGGTATTGAGGGAGCACTTTCTGAGGTACGGGGAGAGCACTTTCTGAGATATTCAGGGAGCACTTTCTGCGTTATTGAGGGAGCACTTTCGGAGGTAGTGAGGGAGCACTTTCTGAGATATTGAGGGAGCACTGTCTGAGGTACGTAGGGAGCACTTTGTGAGCTTTGGAGGGAACACTTTCTGAGATATTGAGGGAGCACTTTCTGAGGTACTGAGGGGCCACTTTCTGAGATATTGAAGGAGCACTTTCTGAGGTACTAAGAGAGTACCTGAGGTACGGAGGGAGCACTTTCTGAGATATTGAGGCAACACTTTCTGAGGAACTGAGGGAGCACTTTCTGAGGTACTGGGAGAGCAGTTTCTGAGATATTGAGGGAGCACATTCTGAGATATTGAGAGAGCACTTTCTGAGGTACTGAGGGAACACTTTTTGAGGTACTGGGAGAGAAATTTATGAGGTATTGAGGGCACAATTTCTGAGGTACTGAGGGTGCACTTTCTGAGATATTGAGGGAGCGCTTTCTCAGATATTGAGGGAGCACTGTCTGAGGTACTGAGGGTGCACTTTCTGAGATATTGAGAGAGCACTTTCTGAGGTACTGAGGGAACACTTTCTGAGGTACTGGGAGACAAATTTATGAGGTATTGAGGGCGCAATTTCTGAGGTACTGAGGGTGCACTTTCTGAGATATTGAGGGAGCACTTTCTCAGATATTGAGGGAGCACTGTCTGAGGTACTGAGGGTGCACTTTCTGACATACTGAGGGAGCACTATCGGAGGTATTGAGGGAGCCCTTTCTGAGATATTGAGGGAGAATTTTCTGAGGTACCGAGGGAGCACTTTCTGAGGCATTGAGAGAGCAGTTTCTGAGGTACTGAGGGAATATTTTCTCAGGTACTGAGTGAACATTTCTGAGATATTGAGGGAGCACTGTCTGAGGTACTGAGGGAACACGTTCTGAGATACTGAGGGAGCACTTTCTGAGATATTGAATGAACACTTTTTGAGGTATTGATGGAGCAATATTTGAAGTTCTGAGGGAGAACTATATGAGGTAATGAAGGAGCACTATCTGAAGTATTGAGAGAGCACTATCTGAAGTATTGAGGGAGAACTATCTGAGGTATTGAGGGAGCACATTCAGAGGTATTGAGGGAGCACTATCTGAGTTATTGAAGGAGCAATATTTGAAGTTTTGAGGGAGAACTATATGAGGTAATGAAGGAGCACTATCTGAAGTATTGAGGGAGCACTGACTGAGGTACTGAGGGAGAACTATCTAATGTATTGAGGGATCACTTTCAGAGGTATTGAGGGAGCACTATTTGAGGTAGTGAGGGAGAACTATCTGAAATATTGCGGGAGCACTTTCTGAGGTATTGAGAGAGCACTATATGAGGTACTGAGGGAGAACTACATGAGATATTGAGAGAGAACTATCCTAGGTATAGAGTGAGGAATATCTGAGGTACTGAGTGACCACTTTCTGAGATATTGAGGGAGCACTTTCTGAGGTACTGACGGAGCACTTTCTGAGGTATTGAGGGTGCAATTTCTGACATACTGAGGAAGCACTATCTGAGGTATGGAGGGAGCACTATCGGAGGTATTGAGGGAGCACTTTCTTAGATATTGAGGGATCCCTTTCTTAGATATTGAGGGAGCGCTTTCTGAGATATTGAGGGAGAACTTTCTGACGTACTGAGGAATAACTATCTGAGATACTGAGGGAGCACTTTCTGAGGGACTGAGAGCACTTTCTGAGGTACTGAGGGCACACTTTCTGAGGTATGGAGGGAGCACATTCTGAAGTACTGAGGGCGCACTTTCTGAGGGACTGAGGGAGCACTTTCTGAGGGACTGAGAGCACTTTCTAAGGTATTGAAGGAGCACTTTCTGAGGTATTGAAGGAGCACTGTCTGAGGTATTGTGGGCGCACTATCTGAGGTAGTGAGGGAGACTTATCTGAAACATTGTGGGAGCATTTTCTGAGGTATTGGGGGAGCAGTATTCGAGGTACTGAGGGAGAAATATATGCGGTACTGTGTGAGCACTATCTGAAGTACTGAGGGAGCACTATC
>NW_028270191.1:28320903-28353860 GCF_037043375.1 Chiloscyllium plagiosum | reverse complement strand
AGAGAGAGACTAGTGGTTTCTGCACTGATTTATTTTCATTGACATTTGTATTTTACAATTTGGGAATTTTACCATCTCTTAACATCCTCTCTATGGCTCATGCTCTCTCTCTCTCTCTCTTTCTCTCACACACACACACACCATCTCTCTCTCTTGTTTCCTTTTCTCTCTCACCATCTCTTTCACTCTCTTTTCTCTCTCTCTCTCCATCTCTTGTTTTCTTTTCTCTCCTCTCTCTCTCGCTCTCTTTTCTCTCTCCATCCCTCTCTCTTGCTCTCTCTTCTCTCTCTCCATCTCTGTCTCTCTTTCTCTCACTGTCTCTTCTCTCTCTCTCTCCATTTTTCTCTCTTTCTCCTCTCTCTGTCTCTCACTGTCTCTTCCCTCTCTCCATCTCTCCCTCTCTTTCTCTTGCTGCATCTTCTCTCTCTCTCTTCTCTGTCTCTATCTCTCTCCATTTCTCTCTCTCAGTCTCTCTCTCTTGCTGTCTCTTCTCTCTCTCTCTCTCTTTGTCTCTCTCTCCGTCTCTCTCTCTCTTGCTGACTCTCTCTCTCTTGCTGTCTCTTCTCTCTCTCTCCCTTGCTGTCTCTTCTCTCTCTCTCTCTCTCTCCCTCTCTCTCTCTCTCTCTCTCTTGCAGTCTCTTCTCTCTCTCTCTCCACCTCTCTCTCTCTTCTCTTTCTCGCTGTCTCCTCTCTCTCGATCTCTCTATCATTGTCTCTTCTCTCTCTCTCTTGCTGTCTCTTCTGTTTCTCCATCTCTATGTCTCTCTCTCTTCTCTCTCTCCATCTCTGTCTCTCTTTCTCTCACTGTCTCTTCTCTCTCTCTCTCTCCATTTTCTCTCTTTCTCCTCTCTCTGTCTCTCACTGTCTCTTCCCTCTCTCCATCTCTCCTTCTCTTTCTCTTGCTGCATCTTCTCTCCTCTGTCTCTCTCCGTCTCTCTCTCGCTGTCTCTCTCTCTCCGTCTCTTCTCTCTCGCTGTCTCTTCTCTTTCTCGCTGTCTCCTCTCTCTCGATCTCTCTATCATTGTCTCTTCTCTCTCTCTCTTGCTGTCTCTTCTGTTTCTCCATCTCTATGTCTCTCTCCCTCTCTCTCTCCATCTGTCCCTGTCTCTCACTCTCCATCTCGGTCTTTCCATCTCGCTTGCTGTTTCTCTCTCTTTCTCCGTCTCGTTCTCTCTCTCTACCTGCATTCAACTTGCTTTCTCTCTATCTGTCTCAATCTTGCTTTCTTCATCTCTTTCTCTCTCAATCTCACTCACTCTCTCTCCCTCTCCCTCACTCTTCCTCTCTCTTTCTGCATCTTACACTCTATGTCCATCTCAGTCGATCACTATTTCGCCATCATGTCCTCTCTCCGTCTCAATTTCTTTCCATCTCTCTATCTCCTTTCTCTCTCTCTCTCTGTCTCGCACTCTCTCCATCTCTCTCTCTCTCTCTCCGTCTAGCTCTCTCTTTCTCTCTGTTTATCTATCTTTATCTCTCTTTCTCCAACCGACGCTCTATCTCTCCCTTTCTCCATCTCACTCTCTCCCTCTCTCTCCATGTCACACTCTTTCTCTGCCTCCCTTTATCGACAATTCCCTTTTGAAGATTAAACCGTCCCCGAAAGACTGAGAGTTCAGATGTTCCTCTGTCGCTGGACTGAGTTATGGAACTTACCTCGCCCCCTCAAAGTTTTGTGGTTACATCGAAATCAGTCAAACCCTGTCCAGTTCTCAGACTTTTCCAAAGATTGTCTCAATTTTAGTTTCTATCTCTGCCTCAGGGAGCTGGGGAACAGACCGAGATTCCTGGGGGGGGGCTGGGATGTGACACCGAGGACACAGCGCCCTGTAATTATCGCTGCCACCTCCTCCCGTAACACTCGACCGAAATCTCCCACAGTCTCCCCCCCCAACCCCCCCCGGTCACCCCTCCCCGTTGTCCCACCACATTCCAAGTTTATCTCCAGAGCCGTGCAGATCCCCTCCCTCCGGTATTCCCGCATTGTGGAGATGTAACATCGGCTGTGGGGAGGTCGGATGAACAGGAGGAGAGGTGGGAGAGACAGAAAGCGACAGAGAGAGAGAGAGGAAGGGACAGTGTGTGTGAGAGAGAGAGAGAGAGAAAGGGTGAGAGAGAGAGAGAGGCAGACAGACAGAAAGCGACAGAGAGAGAGAGACAGTGTGTGTGAGAGAGAGAGAGAGAGAGAAAGGGTGAGAAAGAGAGAGAGACAGACAGACAGAAAGCGACAGAGAGAGAGAGAGACAGTGCATGAGAGAGAGAGAGAGAAAGGGTGAGAGGGACAGAGAGACAGACAGACAGAAAGCAACAGAGAGAGAGAGAGAAAGGGACAGTGTGTGTGAGAGAGAGAGAGAGAGAGAGAGAAAAAGGGTGAGAGTGACAGACAGACAGAAAGGGACATAGAGAGAGAGAGAAAGGGTGAGAGAGACAGACAGACAGAAAGGGACAGAGAGTGTGTGTGAGAGAGAGAGAGAAAGGGTGAGAGAGACAGAGACAGACAGACAGAAAGCAACAGAGAGAGAGAGAGAAAGGGACAGTGTGTGTGAGAGAGAGAGAGAGAGAGAGAAAGGGTGAGAGAGACAGACAGACAGAAAGGGACAGAGAGAGACAGACAGACAGAAAGGGACAGAGTGAGAGAGAGAAAGGGTGAGAGAGAGAGAGGGGGACAAGGTGAGAGAGAGAGAGAGAGAGAGGGACAGGGTGAGAGATAGAGAGAGAGGGACAGGAAGAGAGAGACAGGCAGACAGAAAGGGACAGAGTGAGAGAGAGAGAGAGAGAGAGAGACAGTGTCATGGACCAGGCCATATCCCTCTCGAAACACTTTAAGAAGGTGACCCCCCACCCTCCCCGAGCCTAACCTTTCTCGTTGGTTTAAGCTGATGTAAGGTGGATATTCCCAGAGCGAGGTAACTGGTCAAACCCTTCCATGTTAAACAAAACAGAACGGAGGTTCACACATGGCCATAAGAAAACCAACTTTAGAACGATGCAACAAGAAAACGCAACTTAACACAGAGCCGTAAAAATTTCCCGCCACATCCCACAGACACTCCTCTGGGCAAAAAAGGCAAAAATCAAACACAGGTCCTTAAAGGGGAGAGGTCTCAGAGAGGGAGACGATCAGTGTGGAGCTCAGCTAAAACTAACTGAAAATGAGTAAGAAATCTGAACTTGGGGGGGAAATGGACATTCCCCTTTCATTGTATAAGTGTTTCTAAAAATAACCCGAAAGCCATTTTCAGATGGTTGACTCAGGCAGCATCTGTGAGCCACTATCAAAGTAACCGGCTCAGACATTTCGTCCCCTCTGCTTTTACAAACCCCCTCTCGGCCAAGGACAGAATATCATTGCGACGGGGGGAGAGTCATCACGACAGACAGGGAAAAGGAGAGGGATGGACAGACAAAGAGAGAGATACAAAAGAGTGGATTGAGAGAGACACCGATTAAAGGAAAAGAGATAGGGAGCAAGAGATGGAGCGGACACAGAGTGAGAGAGGCAGAGAGGGATAGAGTGAGAGAGGCAGAGAGGGATAGAGTGAGAGAGGCAGAGAGGGATAGAGTGAGAGAGACAGAGAGGGATAGAGTGAGAGAGGCAGAGAGGGATAGAGCGAGAGAGGCAGAGAGGGATAGAGTGAGAGAGGCAGAGAGGGATGGAGTGAGAGAGACAGAGAGGGATAGAGTGAGAGAGACAGAAAGGGATAGAATGAGAGAGGCAGAGAGGGATAGAGTGAGAGAGACAGAAAGGGATAGAATGAGAGAGGCAGAGAGGGATAGAGTGAGAGAGACAGAGAGGGATAGAGTGAGAGAAACAGAAAGGGATAGAGTGAGAGAGACAGAGAGGGATAGAGTAAGAGAGACAGAAAGGGATAGAGTGAGCGAGACACAGAGGGATAGAGTGAGAGAGGCAGAGAGGGATAGAGAGAGAGAGGCAGAGAGGGAGAGAGTGAGAGAGACAGAAATGGATGGAGTGAGAGAGACAGAAAGGGATAGAGTGAGAGAGGCAGAGAGGGATAGAGTGAGAGAGACAGAGAGGGATAGAGTGAGAGAGACAGAGAGGGATAGAGTGAGAGAGGCAGAGAGGGATAGTGTGAGAGTGGGAGAGAGGGATAGAGTGAGAGAGGCAGAGAGGGATAGAGTGAGAGAGACAGAGAGGGATAGAGTGAGAGAGACACAGAGGGATAGAGTGAGAGAGACAGAGAGGGATAGAGTGAGAGAGACACAGAGGGATAGAGTGAGAGAGACAGAGAGGGATAGAGTGAGAGAGGCAGTGAGGGATAGAGTGAGAGAGACAGAAATGGATGGAGTGAGAGAGACAGAGAGGGATAGAGTGAGAGAGACAGAAATGGATGGAGTGAGAGAGACAGAGAGGGATAGAGGGAGAGAGACAGAGAGGGATAGAGGGAGAGGCAGCAAAGGGATAGAGTGAGAGAGACAGAGAGGGATAGAGTGAGAGAGGCAGAGAGGGATAGAGCGAGAGAGGCAGTGAGGGATAGAGTGAGAGAGACAGAGAGGGATAGAGTGAGAGAGGCAGAGAGGGATAGAGCGAGAGAGGCAGAGAGGGATAGAGCGAGAGAGGCAGTGAGGGATAGAGTGAGAGAGACAGAGAGGGGTAAAGTGAGAGAGACAGAGAGGGATAGAGTGAGAGAGACACAGAGGGATAGTGTGAGAGTGGGAGAGAGGGATAGAGTGAGAGAGACAGAGAGGGATAGCGTGAGACAGACAGAGAGGGATAGAGTGAGAGAGACAGAAAGGGATAGAGTGAGAGAGACAGAGAGGGATAGCGTGAGACACACAGAGAGGGATAGAGTGAGAGAGACAGAAAGGGATAGAGTGAGAGAGGCAGAGAGGGATGGAGTGAGAGAGAGACAGAGAGGGATAGAGTGAGAGAGGCAGAAAGGGATAGAGTGAGAGAGACAGAGAGGGATAGAGTGAGAGAGACAGAGAGGGATAGAGTGAGAGAGGCAGAGAGGGATGGAGTGAGAGCGACAGAAAGCAATAGAGTGAGAGAGAGACAGAGATGGATAGAGTGAATGAGACGGAAAGCGATAGAGTGAGAGAGACGGAAAGGGATAGAGTGAGAGAGACAGAGAGGGATAGAGTGAGAGAGGCAACAAGGGATAGAGTGAGAGAGGCAGAGAGGGATAGAGTGAGAGAGGCAGAAAGGGATAGAGTGAGAGAGGCAGAGAGGGATAGAGTGAGAGAGGCACAGAGGGATAGAGTGAGAGAGGCAGAGAGGGATAGAGTGAGAGAGACAGAGAGGGATAGAGTGAGTGAGACAAAGAGGGATAGAGCGAGAGAGGCAGAGAGGGATAGAGTGAGAGAGGCAGAGAGGGATAGAGCGAGAGAGGCAGAGAGGGATAGAGTGAGAGAGACAGAGAGGGATAGAGTGAGTGAGACAGAGAGGGATAGAGTGAGAGAGGCAGAGAGGGATAGAGTGAGAGAAACAGAGAGGGATAGAGTGAGAGAGACACAGAGGGATAGAGTGAGAGAGACAGAGAGGGATAGAGTGAGAGAGACAGAGAGGGGTAAAGTGACAGAGGCAGAGAGGGATAGAGTGAGAGAGACAGAGAGGGATAGAGTGAGAGAGACACAGAGGGATAGTGTGAGAGTGGGAGAGAGGGATAGAGTGAGAGAGACAGAGAGGGATAGCGTGAGACAGACAGAGAGGGATAGAGTGAGAGAGACAGAAAGGGATAGAGTGAGAGAGGCAGAAAGGGATAGAGTGAGAGAGACAGAGAGGGATAGAGTGAGAGAGACAGAGAGGGATAGAGTGAGAGAGACAGAGAGGGATAGAGTGAGAGAGGCAGAGAGGGATAGAGTGAGAGAGACACAGAGGGATAGAGTGAGAGAGGCAGAGAGGGATAGAGTGAGAGTGGGAGAGAGGGATAGAGTGAGAGAGACAGAGAGGGATAGCGTGAGACAGACAGAGAGGGATAGAGTGAGAGAGACACAGAGGGATAGAGTGAGAGAGGCAGAGAGGGATAGAGTGAGAGAGAAAGAGAGGGATAGAGTGAGAGAGAAAGAGAGGGACAGAGTGAGAGAGACAGAGAGGGATAGAATGAGAGAGGCAGAGAGGGATAGAGTGAGAGAGACAGAGAGGGATAGAGTGAAAGAGGCAGAGAGGGATAGAGTGAGAGAGGCTGAGAGGGATAGAATGAGAGAGGCAGGGAGGGATAGAGTGAGAGAGGCAGAGAGGGATAGAGTGAGAGAGGCAGAGAGGGATAGAATGAGAGAGGCAGAGAGGGATAGAGCGAGAGAGGCAGTGAGGGATAGAGTGAGAGAGACAGAGAGGGATAGAGTGAGAGAGGCAGAGAGGGATAGAGCGAGAGAGGCAGAGAGGGATAGAGCGAGAGAGGCAGTGAGGGATAGAGTGAGAGAGACAGAGAGGGGTAAAGTGAGAGAGACAGAGAGGGATAGAGTGAGAGAGACACAGAGGGATAGTGTGAGAGTGGGAGAGAGGGATAGAGTGAGAGAGACAGAGAGGGATAGCGTGAGACAGACAGAGAGGGATAGAGTGAGAGAGACAGAAAGGGATAGAGTGAGAGAGACAGAGAGGGATAGCGTGAGACACACAGAGAGGGATAGAGTGAGAGAGACAGAAAGGGATAGAGTGAGAGAGGCAGAGAGGGATGGAGTGAGAGAGAGACAGAGAGGGATAGAGTGAGAGAGGCAGAAAGGGATAGAGTGAGAGAGACAGAGAGGGATAGAGTGAGAGAGACAGAGAGGGATAGAGTGAGAGAGGCAGAGAGGGATGGAGTGAGAGCGACAGAAAGCAATAGAGTGAGAGAGAGACAGAGATGGATAGAGTGAATGAGACGGAAAGCGATAGAGTGAGAGAGACGGAAAGGGATAGAGTGAGAGAGACAGAGAGGGATAGAGTGAGAGAGGCAACAAGGGATAGAGTGAGAGAGGCAGAGAGGGATAGAGTGAGAGAGGCAGAAAGGGATAGAGTGAGAGAGGCAGAGAGGGATAGAGTGAGAGAGGCACAGAGGGATAGAGTGAGAGAGGCAGAGAGGGATAGAGTGAGAGAGACAGAGAGGGATAGAGTGAGTGAGACAAAGAGGGATAGAGCGAGAGAGGCAGAGAGGGATAGAGTGAGAGAGGCAGAGAGGGATAGAGCGAGAGAGGCAGAGAGGGATAGAGTGAGAGAGACAGAGAGGGATAGAGTGAGTGAGACAGAGAGGGATAGAGTGAGAGAGGCAGAGAGGGATAGAGTGAGAGAAACAGAGAGGGATAGAGTGAGAGAGACACAGAGGGATAGAGTGAGAGAGACAGAGAGGGATAGAGTGAGAGAGACAGAGAGGGGTAAAGTGACAGAGGCAGAGAGGGATAGAGTGAGAGAGACAGAGAGGGATAGAGTGAGAGAGACACAGAGGGATAGTGTGAGAGTGGGAGAGAGGGATAGAGTGAGAGAGACAGAGAGGGATAGCGTGAGACAGACAGAGAGGGATAGAGTGAGAGAGACAGAAAGGGATAGAGTGAGAGAGGCAGAAAGGGATAGAGTGAGAGAGACAGAGAGGGATAGAGTGAGAGAGACAGAGAGGGATAGAGTGAGAGAGACAGAGAGGGATAGAGTGAGAGAGGCAGAGAGGGATGGAGTGAGAGCGACAGAAAGCAATAGAGTGAGAGAGAGACAGAGAGGGATAGAGTGAATGAGACGGAAAGCGATAGAGTGAGAGAGGCGGAAAGGGATAGAGTGAGAGAGGCAACAAGAGATAGTGTGAAAGAGGCAGAGAGGGATAGAGTGAGAGAGACAGAGAGGGATAGAGTGAGAGAGGCAGAGAGGGATAGAGTGAGAGTGGGAGAGAGGGATAGAGTGAGAGAGACAGAGAGGGATAGCGTGAGACAGACAGAGAGGGATAGAGTGAGAGAGACACAGAGGGATAGAGTGAGAGAGGCAGAGAGGGATAGAGTGAGAGAGAAAGAGAGGGATAGAGTGAGAGAGAAAGAGAGGGACAGAGTGAGAGAGACAGAGAGGGATAGAATGAGAGAGGCAGAGAGGGATAGAGTGAGAGAGACAGAGAGGGATAGAGTGAAAGAGGCAGAGAGGGATAGAGTGAGAGAGGCTGAGAGGGATAGAGTGAGAGAGACAGGGAGGGATAGAGTGAGAGAGGCAGAGAGGGATAGAGTGAGAGAGGCAGAGAGGGATAGAATGAGAGAGGCAGAGAGGGATAGAGTGAGAGAGACAGAGAGGGATAGAGTGAGAGAGGCAGAGAGGGATAGAGTGAGAGAGACAGAGATGGATAGAGAGAGAGACATAAAGGGATAGAGTGAGAGAGGCAGAGAGGGATAGAGTGAGAGAGGCAGTGAGGGGTAGAGTGAGAGAGACACAGAGGGATAGAGTGAGAGAGACACAGAGGGATAGAGTGAGAGAGGCAGTGAGGGGTAGAGTGAGAGAGACAATGAGGGATAGAGTGAGAGAGGCAGAAAGGGATAGAGTGAGAGAGGCAGAGAGGGATAGAGTGAGTGAGACAGAGAGGGGTAAAGTGACAGAGGCAGAGAGGGATAGAGTGAGAGAGACACAGAGGGATAGAGTGAGAGAGGCAGAGAGGGATAGAGTGAGAGAGACAGAGAGGGATAGAGTGAGAGAGGCAGAGAGGGATAGTGTGAGAGAGGCAGAGAGGGATCGAGTGAGAGAGGCAGTGAGGGATAGAGTGAGAGAGACAGAGATGGATAGAGTGAGAGAGGCAGAGAGGGATAGAGTGAGAGAGACAGAGAGGGATAGAGTGAGAGAGGCAGAGAGGGATAGAGTGAGAGAGAAAGTGAGGGATAGAGCGAGAGAGGCAGAGATGGATAGAGTGAGAGAGACAGAGAGGGATAGAGTGAGAGAGACAGAGAGGGATAGCGTGAGACAGACAGAGAGGGATAGAGTGAGAGAGACAGAAAGGGATAGAGTGAGAGAGGCAGAGAGGGATAGAGTGAGAGAGGCAGAGAGGGATAGAGTGAGAGAGAAAGAGAGGGATAGAGTGAGAGAGGCAGAGAGGGATAGAGTGAGAGAGACACAGAGGGATAGAGTGAGAGAGGCAGAGAGGGATAGAGTGAGAGAGACAGAGAGGGATAGTGTGAGAGAGACACAGAGGGATAGAGTGAGAGAGACAGAGAGGGATAGAGTGAGAGAGACAGAGAGGGATAGAGTGAGAGTGACACAGAGGGATAGAGTGAGAGAGACACAGAGGGATAGAGTGAGAGAGACAAAGAGGGATAGAGTGAGAGTGGGAGAGAGGGATAGAGTGAGAGAGGCAGAGAGGGATAGAGTGAGAGAGGCAGAGAGGGATAGAGTGAGAGAGAAAGTGAGGGATAGAGCGAGAGAGGCAGAGATGGATAGAGTGAGAGAGACAGAGAGGGATAGAGTGAGAGAGACAGAGAGGGATAGCGTGAGACAGACAGAGAGGGATAGAGTGAGAGAGACAGAAAGGGATAGAGTGAGAGAGGCAGAGAGGGATAGAGTGAGAGAGGCAGAGAGGGATAGAGTGAGAGAGAAAGAGAGGGATAGAGTGAGAGAGGCAGAGAGGGATAGAGTGAGAGAGACAGAGAGGGATAGAGTGAGAGAGACAGAGAGGGATAGAGTGAGAGAGGCAGAGAGGGATAGAGTGAGAGAGGCAGAGAGGGATAGAATGAGAGAGGCAGAGAGGGATAGAGTGAGAGAGACAGAGAGGGATAGAGTGAGAGAGGCAGAGAGGGATAGAGTGAGAGAGACAGAGATGGATAGAGAGAGAGACATAAAGGGATAGAGTGAGAGAGGCAGAGAGGGATAGAGTGAGAGAGACACAGAGGGATAGAATGAGAGAGACACAGAGGGATAGAGTGAGAGAGGCAGTGAGGGCTAGAGTGAGAGAGACAGAGAGGGATAGAGTGAGAGAGGCAGAAAGGGATAGAGTGAGAGAGGCAGAGAGGGATAGAGTGAGTGTGACAGAGAGGGATAGAGTGAGAGTGGCAGAGAGGGATAGAGTGAGAGAGACAGAGAGGGATAGAGTGAGAGAGGCAGAGAGGGATAGTGTGAGAGAGGCAGAGAGGGATAGAGTGAGAGAGGTGAGAGGGATAGAGTGAGAGAGGCAGTGAGGGATAGAGTGAGAGAGACAGAGATGGATCGAGTGAGAGAGGCAGAGAGGGATAGAGTGAGAGAGACAGAGAGGGGTAAAGTGAGAGAGACAGAAAGGGATAGAGTGAGAGAGACAGATAGGGATAGAGTGAGAGAGGCAGAGATGGATAGAGTGAGAGAGACAGAGAGGGATAGAGTGAGAGAGACAGAGAGGGATAGAGTGAGAGAGGCAGAGAGGGATAGAGTGAGAGAGACAGAGAGGGATAGAGTGAGAGAGGCAGAGAGGGATAGAGTGAGAGAGACAGAGAGGGGTAAAGTGAGAGAGGCAGAGAGGGATAGAGTGAGAGAGACAGAGAGGGATAGAGTGAGAGAGACACAGAGGGATAGAGTGAGAGAGACAGAGAGGGATAGAGTGAGAGAGACAGAGAGGGATAGAGTGAGAGAGACACAGATGGACAGAGTGAGAGAGACAGAGAGGGATAGAGTGAGAGAGACAGAGAGGGATAGAGTGAGAGAGGCAGAGAGGGATAGAGTGAGAGACACAGAGAGGGATAGAGTGAGAGAGACAGATAGGGATAGAGTGAGAGAGGCAGAGAGGGATAGAGTGAGAGAGACAGAGAGGGATAGAGTGAGAGAGACACAGAGGGATAGAGTGAGAGAGACAGAGAGGGATAGAGTGAGAGAGGCAGAGAGGGATAGAGTGAGAGAGACAGAGAGGGGTAAAGTGAGAGAGGCAGAGAGGGATAGAGCGAGAGAGACAGAGAGGGATAGAGTGAGAGAGACACAGAGGGATAGAGTGAGAGAGACAGAGAGGGATAGGGTGAGAGAGACAGAGAGGGATAGAGTGAGAGAGACACAGAGGGATAGAGTGAGAGAGGCAGTGAGGGGTAGAGTGAGAGAGACAGAGAGGGGTAGAGTGAGAGAGGCAGAAAGGGATAGAGTGAGAGAGGCAGAGAGGGATAGAGTGAGTGAGACAGAGAGGGATAGAGTGAGAGAGGCAGAGAGGGATAGAGTGAGAGAGACAGAGAGGGATAGAGTGAGAGAGGCAGAGAGGGATAGTGTGAGAGAGGCAGAGAGGGATAGAGTGAGAGAGACAGAGAGGGATAGAGTGAGAGAGGCAGAGAGGGATAGGGTGAGAGAGACAGAGAGGGATAGAGTGAGAGAGATACAGAGGGATAGAGTGAGAGAGGCAGTGAGGGGTAGAGTGAGAGAGAGACAGAGAGGGATAGAGTGAGAGAGGCAGAAAGGGATAGAGTGAGAGAGGCAGAGAGGGATAGAGTGAGAGAGACAGAGAGGGAGAGAGGGAGAGAGGCAGAGAGGGATAGTGTGAGAGAGGCAGAGAGGGATAGAGTGAGAGAGGCAGTGAGGGATAGAGTGAGAGAGACAGAGATGGATAGAGTGAGAGAGGCAGAGAGGGATAGAGTGAGAGAGACAGTGAGGGGTAAAGTGAGAGAGACAGGAAGGGATAGAGTGAGAGAGACAGATAGGGATAGAGTGAGAGAGGCAGAGATGGATAGAGTGAGAGAGACAGAGAGGGATAGAGTGAGAGAGACAGAGAGGGATAGAGTGTGAGAGACAGAGAGGGATAGAGTGAGAGAGGCAGAAAGGGATAGAGTGAGAGAGGCAGAGAGGGATAGAGTGAGAGAGACACAGAGGGATAGAGTGAGAGAGGCAGAGAGGGATAGAGTGAGAGAGACAGAGAGGGATAGAGTGAGAGAGGCAGAAAGGGATAGAGTGAGAGAGGCAGAGAGGGATAGAGTGAGAGAGACAGAGAGGGATAGAGTGAGAGAGACACAGAGGGATAGAGTGAGAGAGACAGAGAGGGATAGAGTGAGAGAGGCAGAGAGGGATAGAGTGAGAGAGACAGAGAGGGATAGGGTGAGAGAGACAGAGTGGGATAGAGTGAGAGAGACACAGAGGGATAGAGTGAGAGAGACAGAGAGGGATAGAGTGAGAGAGACACAGAGGGATAGAGTGAGAGAGACAGAGAGGGATAGGGTGAGAGAGACACAGAGGGATAGAGTGAGAGAGACAGAGAGGGATAGAGTGAGAGAGACACAGAGGGATAGAGTGAGAGAGACAGAGAGGGATAGAGTGAGAGAGACACAGAGGGATAGAGTGAGAGAGATAGAGAGGGATAGGGTGAGAGAGACACAGAGGGATAGAGTGAGAGAGACAGAGAGGGATAGAGTGAGAGAGACACAGAGGGATAGAGTGAGAGAGGCAGAGAGGGATAGAGTGAGAGAGACAGAGAGGGATAGAGTGAGAGAGGCAGAAAGGGATAGAGTGAGAGAGGCAGAGAGGGATAGAGTGAGAGAGACAGAGAGGGATAGAGTGAGAGAGACACAGAGGGATAGAGTCAAAGAGGCAGAGAGGGATACAGTGAGAGAGACAGAGAGGGATAGAGTGAGAGAGGCAGAGAGGGATAGAGTGACAGAGACAGAGAGTGATAGAGTGAGAGAGACAGATAGGGATAGAGTGAGAGAGGCAGAAAGGGATAGAGTGAGAGAGGCAGAGAGGGATACAGTGAGAGAGACAGAGAGGGATAGAGTGAGAGAGGCAGAGAGGGATAGAGTGAGAGAGACAGAGAGGGATAGAGTGAGAGAGGCAGAGAGGGATAGAGTGAGAGAGGCAGAGAGGGATAGAGTGAGAGAGACAGAGAGGGATAGAGGGAGAGAGGCAGAAAGGGATAGAGTGAGAGAGGCAGAGAGGGATAGAGTGAGAGAGGCAGAGAGGGATAGAGTGAGAGAGGCAGAGAGGGATAGAGTGAGAGAGACACAGAGGGATAGACTGAGAGAGACAGAGAGGGATAGAGTGAGAGAGGCAAGAGGGATAGAGTGAGAGAGACAGAGAGGGATAGAGTGAGAGAGACAGAGAGGGATAGAGTGAGAGAGGCAGAGAGGGATAGAGTGAGTGAGACAGAGAGGGATAGAGTGAGAGAGGCAGAGAGGGATAGAGTGAGAGAGACAGAGAGGGATAGAGTGAGAGAGGCAGAGAGGGATAGAGTGAGAGAGACAGAGAGGGATAGAGTGAGAGAGGCAGAGAGGCATAGAGTGAGAGAGGCAGAGAGGGATAGAGTGAGAGAGACAGAGAGGGATAGAGTGAGAGAGACAGAAAGGGATAGAGAGAGAGACATAGTGGGATAGAGTGAGAGAGACAGAGAGGGATAGAGTGAGAGAGACAGAGAGGGATAGAATGAGAGAGGCAGAGAGGGATAGAGTGAGAGAGACAGAGAGGGATAGAGTGAGAGAGGCAGAGAGGGATAGAGTGAGAGAGACAGAGATGGATAGAGAGAGAGACATAAAGGGATAGAGTGAGAGAGGTAGAGAGGGATAGAGTGAGAGAGACACAGAGGGATAGAGTGAGAGAGACACAGAGGGATAGAGTGAGAGAGGCAGTGAGGGGTAGAGTGAGAGAGACAGAGAGGGATAGAGTGAGAGAGGCAGAAAGGGATAGAGTGAGAGAGGCAGAGAGGGATAGAGTGAGTGTGACAGAGAGGGATAGAGTGAGAGTGGCAGAGAGGGATAGAGTGAGAGAGACAGAGAGGGATAGAGTGAGAGAGGCAGAGAGGGATAGTGTGAGAGAGGCAGAGAGGGATAGAGTGAGAGAGGCAGAGAGGGATAGAGTGAGAGAGGCAGTGAGGGATAGAGTGAGAGAGACAGAGATGGATAGAGTGAGAGAGGCAGAGAGGGATAGAGTGAGAGAGACAGAGAGGGGTAAAGTGAGAGAGACAGAAAGGGATAGAGTGAGAGAGACAGATAGGGATAGAGTGAGAGAGGCAGAGATGGATAGAGTGAGAGAGACAGAGAGGGATAGAGTGAGAGGGACACAGAGGGATAGAGTGAGAGAGGCAGAGATGGATAGAGTGAGAGAGACAGAGAGGGATAGAGTGAGAGAGACAGAGAGGGATAGAGTGAGAGAGACAGAGAGGGGTAAAGTGAGAGAGGCAGAGAGGGATAGAGAGAGAGAGACAGAGAGGGATAGAGTGAGAGAGACACAGAGGGATAGAGTGAGAGAGACAGAGAGGGATAGAGTGAGAGAGACAGAGAGGGATAAGGTGAGAGAGACACAGAGGGATAGAGTGAGAGAGACAGAGAGGGATAGAGTGAGAGAGACACAGATGGACAGAGTGAGAGAGACAGAGAGGGATAGAGTGAGAGAGACAGAGAGGGATAGAGTGAGAGAGGCAGAGAGGGATAGAGTGAGAGACACAGAGAGGGATAGAGTGAGAGAGACACAGAGGGATAGAGTGAGAGAGACAGAGAGGGATAGGGTGAGAGAGACAGAGAGGGATAGAGTGAGAGAGACACAGAGGAATAGAGTGAGAGAGGCAGTGAGGGGTAGAGTGAGAGAGACAGAGAGGGATAGAGTGAGAGAGGCAGAAAGGGATAGAGTGAGAGAGGCAGAGAGGGATAGAGTGAGTGAGACAGAGAGGGATAGAGTGAGAGAGGCAGAGAGGGATAGAGTGAGAGAGGCAGAGAGGGATAGAGTGAGAGAGGCAGAGAGGGATAGTGTGAGAGAGGCAGAGAGGGATAGAGTGAGAGAGACAGAGAGGGATAGAGTGAGAGAAGCAGAGAGGGATAGGGTGAGAGAGGCAGAGAGGGATAGAGTGAGTGAGACAGAGAGGGATTGAGTGAGAGAGGCAGAGATGGATAGAGTGAGAGAGACAGAGAGGGATAGAGTGAGAGAGGCAGAAAGGGATAGAGTGAGGGAGGCAGAGAGGGATAGAGTGAGAGAGACAGAGAGGGATAGAGTGAGAGAGACAGAGAGGGATAGAGTGAGAGAGACACAGAGGGATAGAGTGAGAGAGACACAGAGGGATAGAGTGAGTGAGACACAGAGGGATAGAGTGAGAGAGACACAGAGGGATAGAGTGAGAGAGGCAGAGAGGGATAGAGTGAGAGAGACAGAGAGGGATAGAGTGAGAGAGACACAGAGGTATAGAGTGAGAGAGACAGAGAGGGATAGAGTGAGAGAGACACAGAGGGATAGAGTGAGAGAGGCAGAGAGGGATAGAGTGAGAGTGACAGAGAGGGATAGAGTGAGAGAGACAGAAAGGGATAGAGTGAGAGAGGCAGAAAGGGATAGAGTGAGAGAGACACAGAGGGATAGAGTGAGAGAGGCAGAGAGGGATAGAGTGAGAGAGACAGAGAGGGATAGAGTGAGAGAGACAGAGAGGGATAGAGTGAGAGCGACACAGAGGGATAGAGTGAGAGCGACACAGAGGGATAGAGTGAGAGAGACAGAGAGGGATAGAGTGAGAGAGACACAGAGGGATAGAGTGAGAGAGGCAGAGAGGGATAGAGTGAGAGAGACAGAGAGGGATAGAGTGAGAGAGACAGAGAGGGATAGAGTGAGAGAGACACAGAGGGACAGAGTGAGAGAGACAGCGAGGGATAGAGTGAGAGAGACACAGAGGGATAGAGTGAGAGAGGCAGAGAGGGATAGAGTGAGAGAGACAGAGAGGGATAGAGTGAGAGAGACCGAGTGGGATAGAGTGAGAGAGACAGAAAGAGATAGAGTGAGAGAGACACAGAGGGAGAGAGTGAGAGAGGCAGAGAGGGATAGAGTGAGAGAGACAGAGAAGGATAGAGTGAGAGAGACAGAGAGGGATAGAGTGAGAGAGGCAGAGAGGGATAGAGTGAGAGAGACAGAGAGGGATAGAGAGAGAGACACAGAGGGATAGAGTGAGAGAGGCAGAGAGGGATAGAGTGAGAGAGGCAGAGAGGGATAGAGTGAGAGAGACAGAGAGGGATAGAGTGAGAGAGACACAGAGGGATAGAGTGAGAGAGACAGAGAGGGATAGAGTGAGAGAGGCAGAGAGGGATAGAGTGAGAGAGACAGAGAGGGATAGAGTGAGAGAGACAGAGAGGGATAGAGTGAGAGAGACACAGTGGGATAGAGTGAGAGAGACAGCGAGGGATAGAGTGAGAGAGACACAGAGGGATAGAGTGAGAGAGGCAGAGAGGGATAGAGTGAGAGAGACAGAGAGGGATAGAGTGAGAGAGACCGAGTGGGATAGAGTGAGAGAGACAGAAAGGGATAGAGTGAGAGAGACACAGAGGGATAGAGTGAGAGAGACACAGAGGGATAGAGTGAGAGAGGCAGTGAGGGATAGAGTGAGAGAGACAGAGAAGGATAGAGTGAGAGAGACAGAGAGGGATAGAGTGAGAGAGGCAGAGAGGGATAGAGTGAGAGAGACAGAGAGGGATAGAGTGAGAGAGACAGAAAGGGATAGAGTGAGAGAGGCAGTGAGGGATAGAGAGAGAGACACAGAGGGATAGAGTGAGAGAGGCAGAGAGGGATAGAGTGAGAGAGGCAGAAAGGGATAGAGTGGGAGAGACAGAGAGGGATAGAGTGAGAGAGGCAGAAAGGGATAGATTGAGAGAGACACAGAGGGATAGAGTGAGAGAGACAGAGAGGGATAGATTGAGAGAGACACAGAGGGATTGAGTGAGAGAGACACAGAGGGATAGAGTGAGAGAGGCAGAAAGGGATAGATTGAGAGAGACACAGAGGGATAGAGTGAGAGAGACAGAGAGGGATAGATTGAGAGAGACACAGAGGGATAGAGTGAGAGAGGCAGAGAGGGATAGAGTGAGAGAGACAGAGAGGGATAGAGTGAGAGAGGCAGAGAGGGATAGAGTGAGAGAGACAGAGAGGGATAGAGTGAGAGAGACAGAGAGGGATACAGTGAGAGAGACAGAGAGGGATAGAGTGAGAGAGGCAGAGAGGCATAGAGTGAGAGAGACAGAGAGGGATAGAGTGAGAGAGACAGAGAGGGATAGAGTGAGAGAGACAGAGAGGGACAGAGTGAGAGAGACAGAGAGGGACGGAGTGAGAGAGACAGAGAGGGATAGAGTGAGAGAAACAGAAAGGGATAGAGTGAGAGAAACAGAAAGGGATAGATTGAGAGACAGAGTGGAATAGAGTGAGAGAAACAGAAAGGGATAGAGTGAGAGAGACAGAGAGGGACAGAGTGAGAGAGACACAGAGGCATAGAGTGAGAGAGACACAGAGGGATAGAGTAAGAGAGGCAGAAAGGGACAGAGTGAGAGAGACAGAGAGGGATAGAGTGAGAGAGACAGAGAGGGATAGAGTGAGAGAGGCAGAGAGGGATAGAGTGAGAGAGGCAGAGAGGGATAGATTGAGAGAAACAGAGAGGGATAGAGTGAGAGAGACAGAGAGGGATAGAGTGAAAGAGACAGAGATGGATTGAGAGAGAGACATAAAGGGATAGAGTGAGAGAGACAGAGAGGGATAGAGTGAGAGAGACAGAGAGGGATGGAGTGAGAGAGGCAGAGAGGGATGGAGTGAGAGAGGCAGAGAGGGATGGAGTGAGAGAGACAGAGAGGGATGGAGTGAGAGAGACAGAGAGGGATGGAGTGAGAGAGGCAGAGAGGGATGGAGTGAGAGAGGCAGAGAGGGATAGAGTGAGAGAGACACAGAGGGATAGAGTGAGAGAGACAGAGAGGGATAGAGTGAGAGAGACAGAGAGGGATAGAGTGAGAGAGGCAGAGAGGGATAGTGTGAGAGAGGCAGAGAGGGATAGAGTGAGAGAGGCAGAGAGGGATAGAGTGAGAGAGGCAGTGAGGGATAGAGTGAGAGAGACAGAGATGGATAGAGTGAGAGAGGCAGAGAGGGATAGAGTGAGAGAGACAGAGAGGGGTAAAGTGAGAGAGGCAGTGAGGGATAGAGAGAGAGACACAGAGGGATAGAGTGAGAGAGGCAGAGAGGGATAGAGTGAGAGAGGCAGAAAGGGATAGAGTGGGAGAGACAGAGAGGGATAGAGTGAGAGAGGCAGAAAGGGATAGATTGAGAGAGACACAGAGGGATAGAGTGAGAGAGACAGAGAGGGATAGAGTGAGAGAGGCAGAGAGGGATAGGGTGAGAGAGGCAGAGAGGGATAGAGTGAGTGAGACAGAGAGGGATAGAGTGAGAGAGGCAGAGATGGATAGAGTGAGAGAGACAGAGAGGGATAGAGTGAGAGAGGCAGAAAGGGATAGAGTGAGGGAGGCAGAGAGGGATAGAGTGAGAGAGACAGAGAGGGATAGAGTGAGGGAGACAGAGAGGGATAGAGTGAGAGAGACAGAGAGGGATAGAGTGAGAGAGACAGAGAGGGATAGAGTGAGAGAGACACAGAGGGATAGAGTGAGAGAGACACAGAGGGATAGAGTGAGTGAGACACAGAGGGATAGAGTGAGAGAGACACAGAGGGATAGAGTGAGAGAGGCAGAGAGGGATAGAGTGAGAGAGACAGAGAGGGATAGAGAGAGAGAGACACAGAGGTATAGAGTGAGAGAGACAGAGAGGGATAGAGTGAGAGAGACACAGAGGGATAGAGTGAGAGAGGCAGAGAGGGATAGAGCGAGAGTGACAGAGAGGGATAGAGTGAGAGAGACAGAAAGGGATAGAGTGAGAGAGGCAGAAAGGGATAGAGTGAGAGAGACACAGAGGGATAGAGTGAGAGAGGCAGAGAGGGATAGAGTGAGAGAGACAGAGAGGGATAGAGTGAGAGAGACAGAGAGGGATAGAGTGAGAGCGACACAGAGGGATAGAGTGAGAGCGACACAGAGGGATAGAGTGAGAGCGACAGAGAGGGATAGAGTGAGAGAGACACAGAGGGATAGAGTGAGAGAGGCAGAGAGGGATAGAGTGAGAGAGACAGAGAGGGATAGAGTGAGAGAGACAGAGAGGGATAGAGTGAGAGAGACACAGAGGGACAGAGTGAGAGAGACAGCGAGGGATAGAGTGAGAGAGACACAGAGGGATAGAGTGAGAGAGGCAGAGAGGGATAGAGTGAGAGAGACAGAGAGGGATAGAGTGAGAGAGACCGAGTGGGATAGAGTGAGAGAGACAGAAAGAGATAGAGTGAGAGAGACACAGAGGGAGAGAGTGAGAGAGGCAGAGAGGGATAGAGTGAGAGAGACAGAGAAGGATAGAGTGAGAGAGACAGAGAGGGATAGAGTGAGAGAGGCAGAGAGGGATAGAGTGAGAGAGACAGAGAGGGATAGAGAGAGAGACACAGAGGGATAGAGTGAGAGAGGCAGAGAGGGATAGAGTGAGAGAGGCAGAGAGGGATAGAGTGAGAGAGACAGAGAGGGATAGAGTGAGAGAGACACAGAGGGATAGAGTGAGAGAGACAGAGAGGGATAGAGTGAGAGAGACACAGAGGGATAGAGTGAGAGAGGCAGAGAGGGATAGAGTGAGAGAGACA
This sequence comes from Chiloscyllium plagiosum, assembly GCF_037043375.1. Lineage (NCBI taxonomy): Eukaryota > Metazoa > Chordata > Chondrichthyes > Orectolobiformes > Hemiscylliidae > Chiloscyllium > Chiloscyllium plagiosum. The sequence continues at coordinate 28,334,601 of NW_028270191.1, read as the reverse complement.
GAGAGGGATAGAGTGAGAGAGACAGAGAGGGATAGAGTGAGAGAGACACAGAGGGATAGAGTGAGAGAGACAGCGAGGGATAGAGTGAGAGAGACACAGAGGGATAGAGTGAGAGAGGCAGAGAGGGATAGAGTGAGAGAGACAGAGAGGGATAGAGTGAGAGAGACCGAGTGGGATAGAGTGAGAGAGACAGAAAGGGATAGAGTGAGAGAGACACAGAGGGATAGAGTGAGAGAGACACAGAGGGATAGAGTGAGAGAGGCAGTGAGGGATAGAGTGAGAGAGACAGAGAAGGATAGAGTGAGAGAGACAGAGAGGGATAGAGTGAGAGAGGCAGAGAGGGATAGAGTGAGAGAGACAGAGAGGGATAGAGTGAGAGAGACAGAAAGGGATAGAGTGAGAGAGGCAGTGAGGGATAGAGAGAGAGACACAGAGGGATAGAGTGAGAGAGGCAGAGAGGGATAGAGTGAGAGAGGCAGAAAGGGATAGAGTGGGAGAGACAGAGAGGGATAGAGTGAGAGAGGCAGAAAGGGATAGATTGAGAGAGACACAGAGGGATAGAGTGAGAGAGACAGAGAGGGATAGATTGAGAGAGACACAGAGGGATTGAGTGAGAGAGACACAGAGGGATAGAGTGAGAGAGGCAGAAAGGGATAGATTGAGAGAGACACAGAGGGATAGAGTGAGAGAGACAGAGAGGGATAGATTGAGAGAGACACAGAGGGATAGAGTGAGAGAGGCAGAGAGGGATAGAGTGAGAGAGACAGAGAGGGATAGAGTGAGAGAGGCAGAGAGGGATAGAGTGAGAGAGACAGAGAGGGATAGAGTGAGAGAGACAGAGAGGGATACAGTGAGAGAGACAGAGAGGGATAGAGTGAGAGAGGCAGAGAGGCATAGAGTGAGAGAGACAGAGAGGGATAGAGTGAGAGAGACAGAGAGGGATAGAGTGAGAGAGACAGAGAGGGACAGAGTGAGAGAGACAGAGAGGGACGGAGTGAGAGAGACAGAGAGGGATAGAGTGAGAGAAACAGAAAGGGATAGAGTGAGAGAAACAGAAAGGGATAGATTGAGAGACAGAGTGGAATAGAGTGAGAGAAACAGAAAGGGATAGAGTGAGAGAGACAGAGAGGGACAGAGTGAGAGAGACACAGAGGCATAGAGTGAGAGAGACACAGAGGGATAGAGTGAGAGAGACACAGAGGGATAGAGTGAGAGAGACAGAGAGGGATAGAGTGAGAGAGGCAGAGAGGGATAGAGTGAGAGAGGCAGAGAGGGATAGATTGAGAGAAACAGAGAGGGATAGAGTGAGAGAGACAGAGAGGGATAGAGTGAAAGAGACAGAGATGGATTGAGAGAGAGACATAAAGGGATAGAGTGAGAGAGACAGAGAGGGATAGAGTGAGAGAGACAGAGAGGGATGGAGTGAGAGAGGCAGAGAGGGATGGAGTGAGAGAGGCAGAGAGGGATGGAGTGAGAGAGACAGAGAGGGATGGAGTGAGAGAGACAGAGAGGGATGGAGTGAGAGAGGCAGAGAGGGATGGAGTGAGAGAGGCAGAGAGGGATAGAGTGAGAGAGACAGAGAGGGATAGAGTGAGAGAGACAGAGAGGGATAGAGTGAGAGAGGCAGAGAGGGATAGTGTGAGAGAGGCAGAGAGGGATAGAGTGAGAGAGGCAGAGAGGGATAGAGTGAGAGAGGCAGTGAGGGATAGAGTGAGAGAGACAGAGATGGATAGAGTGAGAGAGGCAGAGAGGGATAGAGTGAGAGAGACAGAGAGGGGTAAAGTGAGAGAGACAGAAAGGGATAGAGTGAGAGAGACAGATAGGGATAGAGTGAGAGAGGCAGAGATGGATAGGGTGAGAGAGACAGAGAGGGATAGAGTGAGAGAGACAGAGAGGGATAGAGTGAGAGTGGCAGAGAGGGATAGAGTGAGAGAGACAGAGAGGGGTAAAGTGAGAGAGGCAGAGAGGGATAGAGTGAGAGAGACAGAGAGGGATGGAGTGAGAGAGACACAGAGGGATAGAGTGAGAGAGACAGAGAGGGATAGAGTGAGAGAGACAGAGAGGGATAGAGTGAGAGAGACAGAGAGGGATAGAGTGAGAGAGGCAGAGAGGGATAGAGAGTGAGAGAGGCAGAGAGGGATGGAGTGAGAGGGACAGAAAGCAATAGAGTGAGAGAGAGAGACAGAGAGGGATAGAGTGAATGAGACACAGATGGACAGAGTGAGAGAGACAGAGAGGGATAGAGTGAGAGAGACAGAGAGGGATAGAGTGAGAGAGGCAGAGAGGGATAGAGTGAGAGACACAGAGAGGGATAGAGTGAGAGAGACACAGAGGGATAGAGTGAGAGAGGCAGAGAGGGATAGAGTGAGAGAGACAGAGAGGGATAGAGTGAGAGAGACAGAGAGGGATAGAGTGAGAGAGACACAGAGGGATAGAGTGAGAGAGACAGAGAGGGATAGAGTGAGAGAGGCAGAGAGGGATAGAGCGATGGGAGACAGAGAGGGATAGAGTGAGAGAGGCAGAGAGGGATAGAGTGAGAGAGACAGAGAGGGGTAAAGTGAGAGAGGCAGAGAGGGATAGAGCGATGGGAGACAGAGAGGGATAGAGTGAGAGAGAAACAGAGGGATAGAGTGAGAGAGACAGAGAGGGATAGGGTGAGAGAGACAGAGAGGGATAGAGTGAGAGAGACACAGAGGGATAGAGTGAGAGAGGCAGTGAGGGGTAGAGTGAGAGAGTCAGAGAGAGATAGAGTGAGAGAGGCAGAAAGGGATAGAGTGAGAGAGGCAGAGAGGGATAGAGTGAGTGAGACAGAGAGGGATAGAGTGAGAGAGGCAGAGATGGATAGAGTGAGAGAGACAGAGAGGGATAGAGTGAGAGAGGCAGAGAGGGATAGTGTGAGAGAGGCAGAGAGGGATAGAGTGAGAGAGGCAGAGAGGGATAGAGTGAGAGAGGCAGAGAGGGATAGGGTGAGAGAGACAGAGAGGGATAGAGTGAGAGAGACACAGAGGGATAGAGTGAGAGAGGCAGTGAGGGGTAGAGTGAGAGAGAGACAGAGAGGGACAGAGTGAGAGAGGCAGAAAGGGATAGAGTGAGAGAGGCAGAGAGGGATAGAGTGAGAGAGACAGAGAGGGATAGAGTGAGAGAGGCAGAGAGGGATAGTGTGAGAGAGGCAGAGAGGGATAGAGTGAGAGAGGCAGTGAGGGATAGAGTGAGAGAGACAGAGATGGATAGAGTGAGAGAGGCAGAGAGGGATAGAGTGAGAGAGACAGTGAGGGGTAAAGTGAGAGAGACAGAAAGGGATAGAGTGAGAGAGACAGATAGGGATAGAGTGAGAGAGGCAGAGATGGATAGAGTGAGAGAGACAGAGAGGGATAGAGTGAGAGAGACACAGAGGGATAGAGTGAGAGAGGCAGAGAGGGATAGAGTGAGAGACAGAGAGGGATAGAGTGAGAGAGGCAGAAAGGGATAGAGTGAGAGAGACACAGAGGGATAGAGTGAGAGAGACAGAGAGGGATAGAGTGAGAGAGACACAGAGGGATAGAGTGAGAGAGACAGAGAGGGATAGAGTGGGAGAGGCAGAAAGGGATAGAGTGAGAGAGACAGAGAGGGATAGGGTGAGAGAGACAGAGTGGGATAGAGTGAGAGAGACACAGAGGGATAGAGTGAGAGAGACAGAGAGGGATAGAGTGAGAGAGACACAGAGGGATAGAGTGAGAGAGACAGAGAGGGATAGGGTGAGAGAGACACAGAGGGAGAGAGTGAGAGAGACAGAGAGGGATAGAGTGAGAGAGACACAGAGGGATAGAGTGAGAGAGACAGAGAGGGATAGAGTGAGCGAGACACAGAGGGATAGAGTGAGAGAGACAGAGAGGGATAGGGTGAGAGAGACACAGTGGGATAGAGTGAGAGAGACAGAGACGGATAGAGTGAGAGAGACACAGATGGATAGAGTGAGAGAGACAGAGAGGGATAGAGTGAGACAGACAGAGAGGGATAGAGTGAGAGAGACACAGAGGGATAGAGTCAGAGAGGCAGAGAGGGATAGAGTGAGAGAGACAGAGAGGGATAGAGTGAGAGAGGCAGAGAGGGATAGAGTGACAGAGACAGAGAGGGATAGAGTGAGAGAGACAGATAGGGATAGAGTGAGAGAGGCAGAGAGGGATAGAGTGAGAGAGACAGAGAGGGATAGAGTGAGAGAGGCAGAGAGGGATAGAGTGAGAGAGGCAGAGAGGGATAGAGTGAGAGAGACAGAGAGGGATAGAGTGAGAGAGGCAGAGAGGGATAGAGTGAGAGAGGCAGAGAGGGATAGAGTGAGACAGGCAGAGAGGGATAGAGTGAGAGAGACACAGAGGGATAGACTGAGAGAGACAGAGAGGGATAGAGTGAGAGAGGCAAGAGGGATAGAGTGAGAGAGACAGAGAGGGATAGAGTGAGAGAGGCAGAGAGGGATAGAGTGAGTGAGACAGAGAGGGATAGAGTGAGAGAGGCAGAAAGGGATAGAGTGAGAGAGACAGAGAGGGATAGAGTGAGAGAGGCAGAGAGGGATAGAGTGAGAGAGACAGAGAGGGATAGAGTGAGAGAGGCAGAGAGGGATAGAGTGAGAGAGGCAGAGAGGCATAGAGTGAGAGAGGCAGAGAGGGATAGAGTGAGAGAGACAGAGAGGGATAGAGTGAGAGAGACAGAAAGGGATAGAGAGAGAGACATAGTGGGATAGAGTGAGAGAGACAGAGAGGGATAGAGTGAGAGAGACAGAGAGGGATAGAGTGAGGGAGACACAGAGGGATAGAGTGAGAGAGACAGAGAGGGATAGAGTGAGAGAGACATAGAGGGATAGAGTGAGAGAGACACAGAGGGATAGAGTGAGAGAGGCAGAGAGGGATAGAGTGAGAGAGGCAGAGATGGATAGAGTGAGAGAGACAGAGAGGGATAGAGTGAGAGAGGCAGAGAGGGATAGTGTGAGAGAGGCAGAGAGGGATAGAGTGAGAGAGACAGAGAGAAGGATAGAGTGAGAGAGGCAGAGAGGGATAGGGTGAGAGAGACAGAGAGGGATAGAGTGAGAGAGACACAGAGGGATAGAGTGAGAGAGGCAGTGAGGGGTAGAGTGAGAGAGAGACAGAGAGGGATAGAGTGAGAGAGGCAGAAAGGGATAGAGTGAGAGAGGCAGAGAGGGATAGAGTGAGAGAGACAGAGAGGGATAGAGTGAGAGAGGCAGAGAGGGATAGTGTGAGAGAGGCAGAGAGGGATTGAGTGAGAGAGGCAGTGAGGGATAGAGTGAGAGAGACAGAGATGGATAGAGTGAGAGAGGCAGAGAGGGATAGAGTGAGAGAGACAGTGAGGGGTAAAGTGAGAGAGACAGAAAGGGATAGAGTGAGAGAGACACAGAGGGATAGAGTGAGAGAGGCAGAGAGGGATAGAGTGAGAGAGACAGAGAGGGATAGAGTGAGAGAGACAGAGAGGGATAGAGTGAGAGAGACACAGAGGGATAGAGTGAGAGAGACAGCGAGGGATAGAGTGAGAGAGACACAGAGGGATAGAGTGAGAGAGGCAGAGAGGGATAGAGTGAGAGAGACAGAGAGGGATAGAGTGAGAGAGACCGAGTGGGATAGAGTGAGAGAGACAGAAAGGGATAGAGTGAGAGAGACACAGAGGGATAGAGTGAGAGAGACACAGAGGGATAGAGTGAGAGAGGCAGAGAGGGATAGAGTGAGAGAGACAGAGAAGGATAGAGTGAGAGAGACAGAGAGGGATAGAGTGAGAGAGGCAGAGAGGGATAGAGTGAGAGAGACAGAGAGGGATAGAGTGAGAGAGACTGAAAGGGATAGAGTGAGAGAGGCAGTGAGGGATAGAGAGAGAGACACAGAGGGATAGAGTGAGAGAGGCAGAGAGGGATAGAGTGAGAGAGGCAGAAAGGGATAGAGTGAGAGAGACAGAGTGGGATAGAGTGAGAGAGGCAGAAAGGGATAGATTGAGAGAGACACAGAGGGATAGAGTGAGAGAGACAGAGAGGGATAGATTGAGAGAGACACAGAGGGATTGAGTGAGAGAGACACAGAGGGATAGAGTGAGAGAGGCAGAAAGGGATAGATTGAGAGAGACACAGAGGGATAGAGTGAGAGAGACAGAGAGGGATAGATTGAGAGAGACAGAGAGGGATAGAGTGAGAGAGGCAGAGAGGGATAGAGTGAGAGAGGCAGAGAGGGTTGGAGTGAGAGAGACAGAGAGGGATAGAGTGAGAGAGAGGCAGAGAGGGATGGAGTGAGAGAGACAGAGAGGGATGGAGTGAGAGAGGCAGAGAGGGATAGAGTGAGAGAGGCAGAGAGGGATGGAGTGAGAGAGGCAGAGAGGGATGGAGTGAGAGAGGCAGAGAGGGTTGGAGTGAGAGAGACAGAGAGGGATGGAGTGAGAGAGACAGAGAGGGATAGAGTGAGAGAGGCAGAGAGGGATAGAGTGAGAGAGACAGAGAGGGATAGAGTGAGAGAGGCAGAAAGGGATAGAGTGAGAGAAACAGAAAGGGATAGAGTGAGAGAGGCAGAAAGGGATAGAGTGAGAGAAACAGAAAGGGATAGAGTGAGAGAGACAGAGAGGGATAGAGTGAGAGAGACAGAGAGGGACAGAGTGACAGAGGCAGAGAGGGATAGAGTGAGAGAGTCAGAAAGGGATAGAGTGAGAGAGACAGAGAGGGATAGAGTGAGAGAGTCAGAAAGGGATAGAGTGAGAGAGACAGAGAGGGATAGAGTGAGAGAGACACAGAGGGATAGAGTGAGAGAGACAGAGAGGGATAGAATGAGAGAGGCAGAGAGGGATAGAGTGAGAGAGGCAGAGAGGGATAGAGTGAGAGAGACAGAGAAGGATAGAGTGAGAGAGACGGAGAGGGATAGAGTAAGAGAGACAGAGAGGGATAGAGTGAGAGAGACGGAGAGGGATAGAGTGAGAGAGGCAGACAGGGATAGAATGACAGAGACAGAAAGTGATAGAGTGAGAGAGGCAGAGAGGGATAGAGTGAATGAGACGGAAAGCGATAAGAGTGAGAGAGGCAGAAAGGGATAGAGTGAGAGAGACAGAGAGGGATAGAGTGAGAGAGACACAGAGGGATAGAGTGAGAGAGGCAGAGAGGGATAGAGTGAGAGAGACACAGAGGGACAGATGAGAGAGATAGAGAGGGATAGAGTGAGAGAGGCAGAGAGGGATAGAGTGAGAGAGACACAGAGGGATAGAGTGAGAGAGACAGAGAGGGATAGAGTGAGAGAGACACAGAGGGATAGACTGAGAGAGACAGAGAGGGATAGAGTGAGAGATACACAGAGGGATAGAGTGAGAGAGACAGAGAGGGATAGAGTGAGAGAGACAGAAAGGGATAGAGTGAGAGAGACAGAGAGGGATAGAGTGAGAGAGACGGAGAGGGATAGAGTGAGAGAGACAGAGAGGGATAGAGTGAGAGAGGCAGAAAGGGATAGAGTGAGAGAGACAGAGAGGGATAGAGTGAGAGAGACAGAAAGGGATAGAGTGAGAGAGGCAGAGAGGGATGGAGTGAGAGAGGCAGAGAGGGATGGAGTGAGAGAGGCAGAGAGGGATAGAGTGAGGGAGACAGAGAGGGATAGAGTGAGAGAGACACAGAGGGATAGAGTGAGAGAGGCAGAGAGGGATAGAGTGAGAGAGGCAGAGAGGGTTGGAGTGAGAGAGACAGAGAGGGATGGAGTGAGAGAGACAGAGAGGGATTGATGTGAGAGAGACAGAGTGGGATCGAGTGAGAGAGACGGAAACCGATAGAGTGAGAGAGACGGAAATCGATAGAGTGAGAGAGACAGAGAGGGATAGAGTGAGAGAGGCAGAGAGGGATAGAGTGAGAGAGGCAGAGAGGGATGGAGTGAGAGAGGCAGAGAGGGATAGAGTGAGAGAGGCAGAGAGGGATAGAGTGAGAGAGACAGAGAGGGATAGAGTGAGAGAGAGACAGAGAGGGATAGAGTGAGAGAGGCAGAGAGGGGTAGAGTGAGAGAGACAGAGAGGGATAGAGTGAGAGAGGCAGAGAGGGATAGAGTGAGAGAGGCAGAGAGGGATAGAGTGAGAGAGACAGAGAAGGATAGAGTGAAAGAGACAGAGATGGATTGAGAGAGAGACATAAAGGGATAGAGTGAGAGAAACAGAGAGGGATAGAGTGAGAGAGGCAGAGAGGGATAGAGTGAGAGAGACAGAGAAGGATAGAGTGAAAGAGACAGAGATGGATTGAGAGAGAGACATAAAGGGATAGAGTGAGAGAAACAGAAAGGGATAGAGTGAGAGAGGCAGAGAGGGATAGAGTGAAAGAGGCAGTAAGTGATAGAGTGAGAGAGACAGAGAGGGATAGAGTGAGAGAGACACAGAGGGATAGAGTGAGAGAGGCAGGGAGGGATAGAATGAGTTAGGCAGAGAGGGATAGAGTGAGTGAGACAGAGAGGGATAGAGTGAGAGAGGCAGAGAGGGATGGAGTGAGAGAGGCAGAGAGGGATAGAGTGAGAGAGGCAGAGAGGGATAGAGTGAGAGAGGCAGAGAGGGATGGAGTGAGAGAGGCAGAGAGGGATGGAGTGAGAGAGGCAGAGAGGGATAGAGTGAGAGATGCAGAGAGGGATAGAGTGAGAGAGACAGAGAGGGATAGAGTGAGAGAGACGGAAAGGGATAGAGTGAGAGAGACAGAGTGGGATAGAGTGAGAGAGACGGAAATCGATAGAGTGAGAGAGACAGAAATCGATAGAGTGAGAGAGGCAGAGAGGGATAGAGTGAGAGAGACAGACAGTGATCGAGTGAGAGAGACAGAGAGGGATAGAGTGAGAGAGACAGAAAGGGATAGAGTGAGAGTGACAGAGAGGGATAGAGTGAGAGAAACAGAAAGGGATAGAGTGAGAGAGGCAGAGAGGGATAGAGTGAAAGAGGCAGTAAGTGATAGAGTGAGAGAGACAGAGAGGGATAGAGTGAGAGAGACACAGAGGGATAGAGTGAGAGAGACACAGAGGGATAGAGTGAGAGAGGCAGAGAGGGATAGAGTGAGAGAGGCAGAGAGGGATGGAGTGAGAGAGGCAGAGAGGGATGGAGTGAGAGAGGCAGAGAGGGATAGAGTGAGAGATGCAGAGAGGGATAGAGTGAGAGAGACAGAGAGGGATAGAGTGAGAGAGACGGAAAGGGATAGAGTGAGAGAGACAGAGTGGGATAGAGTGAGAGAGACGGAAATTTATAGAGTGAGAGAGACGGAAATCGATAGATTGAGAGAGGCAGAGAGGGATAGAGTGAGAGAGACAGACAGTGATCGAGTGAGAGAGACAGAGAGGGATAGAGTGAGAGAGACAGAAAGGGATAGAGTGAGAGTGACAGAGAGGGACAGAGTGAGAGAGACAGAGAGGGATGGAGTGAGAGAGGCAGAGAGGGATAGAGTGAGAGAGACAGAGAGGGATAGAGTGAGAGAGACAATGAGGGATAGAGTAAGAGAGACAATGAGGGATAGAGTGAGAGAGGCAGAGAGGGATAGAGTGAGAGAGACAGCGAGGGATAAAGTGAGAGAGACAGAGAGGGATAGAGTGAGAGAGGCAGAAAGGGATAGAGTGAGAGAGACAGAGAGGGATAGAGTGAGAGAGACAGAAAGGGATAGAGTGAGAGAGGCAGAGAGGGATGGAGTGAGAGAGGCAGAGAGGGATGGAGTGAGAGAGGCAGAGAGGGATAGAGTGAGAGAGACAGAGAGGGATAGAGTGAGAGAGGCAGAGAGGGATAGAGTGAGAGAGACAGAGAGGGATAGAGTGAGAGAGGCAGAGAGGGATAGAGTGAGAGAGACAGAGAGGGATAGGGTGAGAGAGACAGAGAGGGATAGAGTGAGAGAGACAGAGAGGGATAGAGTGAGAGAGGCAGAGAGGGATAGAGTGAGAGAGACAGAGAGGGATAGAGTGAGAGAGGCAGAGAGGGATAGAGTGAGAGAGACAGAGAGGGATAGAGTGAGAGAGGCAGAGAGGGACAGAGTGAGAGAGGCAGCGAGGGATAAAGTGAGAGAGACAGAGAGGGATAGAGTGAGAGAGGCAGAAAGGGATAGAGTGAGAGAGACAGAGAGGGATAGAGTGAGAGAGACAGAAAGGGATAGAGTGAGAGAGGCAGAGAGGGATGGAGTGAGAGAGGCAGAGAGGGATGGAGTGAGAGAGGCAGAGAGGGATAGAGTGAGAGAGACAGAGAGGGATAGAGTGAGAGAGGCAGAGAGGGATAGAGTGAGAGAGACAGAGAGGGATAGAGTGAGAGAGGCAGAGAGGGATAGAGTGAGAGAGACAGAGAGGGATAGAGTGAGAGAGACAGAGAGGGATAGAGTGAGAGAGACAGAGAGGGTTAGAGCGAGAGAGACACAGAGGGATAGAGTGAGAGAGACAGAGTGGGATAGAGTGAGAGAGATGGAAAGGGATAGAGTGAGAGAGACAGAGTGGGATAGAGTGAGAGAGACGAAAATCGATAGAGTGAGAGAGACGGAAATCGATAGAGTGAGAGAGACAGAGAGGGATAGAGTGAGAGAGACAGAGAGGGATAGAGTGAGAGAGGCAGAGAGGGATGGAGTGAGAGAGGCAGAGAGGGATAGAGTGAGAGAGACAGAGAGGGATAGAGTGAGAGAGACAGAGAGGGATGGAGTGAGAGAGGCAGAGAGGGATAGAGTGATAGAGGCAGAGAGGGATAGAGTGAGAGAGGCAGAGAGGGATGGAGTGAGAGAGGCAGAGAGGGATAGAGTGAGAGAGGCAGAGAGGGATAGAGTGAGAGAGGCAGAGAGGGATAGAGTGAGAGAGACAGAAAGGGATAGAGTGAGAGAGGCAGTGAGGGATAGAGTGAGAGAGACAGAGAGGGATAGTGAGAGAGACAGAAATGGATGGAGTGAGAGAGACAGAAAGGTATAGAGTGAGAGACAGAAAGGGATAGAGTGAGAGAGACAGAAAGGGATAGAGTGAGAGAGGCAGAGAGGGATGGAGTGAGAGAGGCAGCGAGGGACAGAGTGAGAGAGGCAGAGAGGGATAGAGTGAGAGAGACAGAGAGGTATAGAGTGAGAGAGACAGAGAGGGATGGAGTGAGAGAGGCAGAGAGGGATGGAGTGAGAGAGGCAGAGAGGGATAGAGTGAGAGAGGCAGAGAGGGATAGAGTGAGAGAGACAGAGAGGGATAGAGTGAGAGAGACAGAGAGGGATGGAGTGAGAGAGACAGAGAGGGATGGAGTGAGAGAGGCAGTGGGGAAAGGAGCAGACAGAGTGATGAGCGTCTGGCCATTCGGCCCATTGTCTCTGCTCTGCAGTTTGATCATGTCTGACATGTCACTCAACCCCATTCTCCCTCTGACCCTGATTACCCGGGAACCTATCGATCTCGGTCGTAACGACACTCCCTCCAGAGCCCCTCTGCGGCAGGGAGTCCCACAGCCTCCCCTGAAGAAACTCCCCCCTCCTCTCCCCCCCCTCTAAAGGGTCGCCCTGAGGGTGTGCCCTCGGGTCCCGGTCCCTCCTACCCCTGGAAACATCTTCCCCGCGTTCACTCCATCCAGACCCTCGGTAATTCTGTCCGTTTCAGTCAGATCCACCCCAACCTTCATCCTCCGCAACTCCATCGAGTACAGACCCAGGGTCTTCGACCCCTCCTCCTACGACGCACCCTTCATCACTGGGATCTGTCCCTCTGGACCCCCCTCCAACTGCAGCACTGTCCCTCCTCAGACACGGGCTGGGCGGGGGGCACGAAACAGCTCACAATAATCCGAACGGGGGGGGGGCTGAGCGAGAGGCCGGTACAGCCCCAGCAGCAGCAGCACGTCCCTGCGCTTGTATCCTAACCCTCTTGAACTGAACGCTCCTTCGGTGGGTCAGTGTGGACCTGTCGGGCCGAACGGCCTGTTCCCGCACTGCAGGGATCCTAACCTTATCGCGTTTGCCTTCCTGACTGTGAACCGAACCTGAACCAGGTCCTTCGAGAGAGAGAGAGAGGCATGGAGTCACGCAGCACAGAAACAGACCCCTCGGCCCATCCGCTCCGTGCTGACCCTCATCCCGAACTGAACTAGGCCCATCTCCCTCCAACTAGGCCCTCTTGGCGCGGCAGACCCAACACCTGGGGACAGCATCAGGCCATTCAGCCCCTTCCCATTCTCCCCCCTCCCTCTGCCTCCCAACCCATCACTCCTGAACCATCTCTCCCTCTCCTCCTTCTCAATGCCGGCAAAACCCAGGAACTCATCGGTGACTTTCGGCGGGATGTTACTCACGCCCCCCCCCACCCCCCCCTTTTACACATTAACAGCACAGAGGTCGATCGGGTGGAGAGTGTCAAGCCCCTGGGAGTGGGTCATCCACAACAAGCTCTCTTGGACTCTCCGTGTGGACGCGCTGGTTACAAAGGCCCAACGACGTCTCTTCTTCCTCAGGCAGCCGAGCAAGTTTGGGGGGGGGGGGGTGACGGCGAATACCCTTCGCCAACTTTGATAGGTGCCCCGTCGAGAGCGTTCCGTCCGGGTGTGTCACTCCCTGGGGTACGGGAGCTGTACCGTTCAAGATCGGAGACGGTCACAGAGAGGGGTGAACTCGGCCCCCGGGGACAATCACAGAGGCCCAACCTCCCATCGACGGAATCCATCTCCCAGGCCCCGCTGTCAAGGAAAGGCCGCAGGCGTTCCCGAAGACCCATCCCACCCCTGGGCACAATCTCACACATGCTCTCACATTAACACAGAGAATCTCTCACACACAGACCCAGCCTCACACACACACACACACCCATAGAGAGTCTTACACACACACTCACACATACACACACGCACACTCCCACACAGCCCCATGCACTCACACGCACACACACACTCCCACTCACTCACAGATAGTCCCACACTGTTCCACACACACTAATACCCACACTCTCACACAGTCACTCACACTCAGTCCCTCACACTCATGGACGCACATACACTGTCCCACACATGCTTTCACATTAATACAGTTACACACAGAAAATCTCACACACACACACACAGATGCAGATTCACACGCACACATCCAGGGTCTTACACACCGTCTCTCCCACTCACACTGATACACACACACTCAGATACATAGACATTGTGAGTGAGTGACTCAGTCCCACTCACGTGCACAGACAAACCTACTCACACACACACACAGTCCCACACACTCACACACACACAGTCCCACACACTCACACACACAGTCCCACACACTCACACACACACAGTCCCACACACTCACAGTCCCACACACTCACACACACAGTCCCACACACTCACACACACACAGTCTCACACACTCACACACACAGTCCCACACACTCACGCACACACAGTCCCACACTCACGCACACACAGTCCCACACTCACGCACACAGTCCCACACACTCACAGTCCCACACTCACACACACAGTCCCACACTCACACAGTCCCACACACAGTCCCACACACACAGTCCCACATGCACAGTCCCACATGCACAGTCCCACACTCACACAGTCCCACACACTCACACACACACAGTCCCACACTCACACAGTCCCACACACTCACACACACACAGTCCCACACTCACACACACAGTCCCACACACACAGTCCCACATGCACAGTCTCACACTCACACAGTCCCACACACTCACACACACACAGTCCCACACACTCTCACACACACAGTCCCACACACTCACACACAGTCCCACACACTCACACACA
>NW_028270191.1:28310903-28315903 GCF_037043375.1 Chiloscyllium plagiosum | reverse complement strand
GGAGCGGGCGCTGTGGGAGGGTCAGTGCTGAGGGAGCGGGCGCTGTGGGAGGGTCAGTGCTGAGGGAGGGTCAGTGCTGAGGGAGTGGGCGCTGTGGGAGGGTCAGTGCTGAGGGAGTGGGTTCTGTGGGAGAGTTAGCGCTGAGGGAGTGGGTGCTGTGGGAGTGTCAGTGCTGAGGGAGGGTCAGTGCTGAGGGAGTGGGCGCTGTGGGAGGGTCAGTGCTGAGGGAGGGTCAGTGCTGAGGGAGCAGGTGCTGTGTGAGCGACAGTGCCGAGGGAGCGGGTGCTGTGGGAGGGTCAGTGCTGAGGGAGTGGGTGCTGTGGGAGGGTCAGTGCCGAGGGAGCGGGTGCTGTGGGAGGGTCAGTGCTGAGGGAGGGGGTGCTGTGGGAGGGTCAGTACTGAGGGAGTGGCTGCTGTGGGAGGGTCAGTGCTGAGGGAGCGGGCGCTGTGGGAGGGTCAGTGCTGAGGGAGCGGGTGCTGTGGGAGGGTCAGTGCTGAGGGAGTGGGTGCTGTGGGAGGGTCAGTGCTGAGGGAGTGGGTGCTGTGGGAGGGTCAGTGCTGAGGGAGTGGGTGCTGTGGGAGGGTCAGTGCTGAGGAAGCGGGTGCTGTGGGAGGGTCAGTGCTGAGGGAGTGGCTGCTGTGGGAGGGTCAGTGCTGAGGGAGCGGGCGCTGTGGGAGGGTCAGTGCTGAGGAAGCGGGTGCTGTGGGAGGGTCAGTGCTGAGGGAGCGGGTGCTGTGGGAGGATCAGTGCTGAGGGAGCGGGTGCTGTGGGAGGGTCAGTGCTGAGGGAGCGGGTGCTGCGGGAGGGTCAGTACCGAGGGAGTGGGTGCTGTGGGAGGGTCAGTGCTGAGGGATGGTCAGTGCTGAGGGAGCGGGTGCTGCGGGAGGGTCAGTGCTGAGGGAGCGGGTGCTGTGGGAGGGTCAGTGCTGAGGGAGCGGGTGCTGCGGGAGGGTCAGTGCTGAGGGAGTGGGTGCTGTGGGAGGGTCAGTGCTGAGGGAGCGGGTGCTGCGGGAGGGTCAGTGCTGAGGGAGCGGGTGCTGTATCTGCTCCCTGTCCCGATGTGTATCTGCCTAGAAACAGAACAACCTCAATTATCCGAACATCCATTATCCGAATTTCGGAATGAGCTGTCCAGTTCCCGTAAAAGAACTGCATTGGGCCCCTCACCTCTCGGTTATCGGTTAAACGGCGTTCGGGGCTGCATCACCAGGCATGTTGGATAACCAGAGCTCGTGAATTACTGCTTGTTCAGATCAGTTACTCTCCCCCTCGCCAGGCGCGTTCGGATAACTGAGGTCACACTGTGCGTCTCCAGGGTCTGTATCCCCCCCGCTCCTCGGCCTACACGCGTCTCCGTCCAGGTCAGTCCTGAATGAGTCTACCGTTCCACACCTGTACCACCTCCGCAGGCAATGCCTTCCAGGTACCTGAGGGAGGTGGTGTACCTGAGGGAGGCGGTACCTGAGGGAGGCGGTGTACCTGAGGGAGGTGGTGTACCTGAGGGAGGTGGTACCTGAGGGAGGTGGTACCTGAGGGAGGCGGTGTACCTGAGGGAAGTGGTGTACCTGAGGGAGGCGGTGTACCTGAGGGAAGTGGTGTACCTGAGGGAGGTGGTGTACCTGAGGGAGGTGGTACCTGAGGGAGGCGGTGTACCTGAGGGAGGTGTTGTACCTGAGGGGATGGTACCTGAGGGAGGCGGTGTACCTGAGGGAGGTGGTGTACCTGAGGGAGGTGTTGTACCTGAGGGAGGTGGTACCTGAGGGAGGTGGTACCTGAGGGAGGTGGTGTACCTGAGGGAGGCGGTGTACCTGAGGGAGGTGGTACCTGAGGGAGATGGTATACCTGAGGGAGGCGGTGTACCTGAGGGAGGTGGTACCTGAGGGAGGTGGTACCTGAGGGAGGCGGTGTACCTGAGGGAAGTGGTGTACCTGAGGGAGGCGGTACCTGAGGGAAGTGGTGTACCTGAGGGAGGCGGTGTACCTGAGGGAGGCGGTGTACCTGAGGGAGGTGGTGTACCTGAGGGAGGTGGTACCTGAGGGAGGCGGTGTACCTGAGGGAGGCGGTGTACCTGAGGGAGGTGGTGTACCTGAGGGAGGCGGTGTACCTGAGGGAGGTGTTGTACCTGAGGGAGGCGGTGTACCTGAGGGAGGTGGTGTACCTGAGGGAGGTGTTGTACCTGAGGGAGGCGGTACCTGAGGGAGGTGGTGTACCTGAGGGAGGCGGTGTACCTGAGGGAGGTGGTACCTGAGGGAGGCGGTGTACCTGAGGGAGGTGGTGTACCTGAGGGAGGCGGTGTACCTGAGGGAGGTGGTGTACCTGAGGGAGGCGGTGTACCTGAGGGAGGTGTTGTACCTGAGGGAGGTGTTGTACCTGAGGGAGGCGGTGTACCTGAGGGAGGTGGTACCTGAGGGAGGCGGGGTACCTGAGGGAGGTGGTGTACCTGAGGGAGGCGGTGTACCTGAGGGAGGTGTTGTACCTGAGGGAGGTGGTGTACCTGAGGGAGGCGGTGTACCTGAGGGAGGTGGTGTACCTGAGGGAGGCGGTGTACCTGAGGGAGGTGGTGTACCTGAGGGAGGTGTTGTACCTGAGGGTGGCGGTGTACCTGAGGGAGGTGGTGTACCTGAGGGAGGCGGTACCTGTGGGAGGCGGTGTACCTGAGGGAGGTGGTGTACCTGAGGGAGGCGGTGTACCTGAGGGAGGTGGTGTACCTGAGGGAGGTGGTACCTGAGGGAGGCGGTGTACCTGAGGGAGGCGGTGTACCTGAGGGAGGCGGTGTACCTGAGGGAGGTGGTACCTGAGGGAGGTGGTGTACCTGAGGGAGTTGGTGTACCTGAGGGAGGCGGTACCTGAGGGAGGTGTTGTACCTGAGGGAGGCGGTGTACCTGAGGGAGGTGTTGTACCTGAGGGTGGCGGTGTACCTGAGGGAGGTGGTGTACCTGAGGGAGATGGTATACCTGAGGGAGGTGGTGTACCTGAGGGAGTTGATACCTGAGGGAGGTGGTGTACCTGAGGGAGGCGGTGTACCTGAGGGAGATGGTATACCTGAGGGAGGTGGTGTACCTGAGGGAGATGGTATACCTGAGGGAGCTGGTGTACCTGAGGGAGGTGGTACCTGAGGGAGGTGGTGAACCTGAGGGAGGTGGTGTACCTGAGGGAGGTGGTACCTGAGGGAGGTGTTGTACCTGAGGGAGGCGGTGTACCTGAGGGAGGTGTTGTACCTGAGGGAGGTGGTGTACCTGAGGGAGGTGGTACCTGAGGGAGGTGGTACCTGAGGGAGGCGGTGTACCTGAGGGAGGCGGTGTACCTGAGGGAGGTGGTGGACCTGAGGGAGGTGGTGGACCTGAGGGAGGTGGTACCTGAGGGAGGTGTTGTACCTGAGGGAGGTGTTGTACCTGAGGGAGATGGTATACCTGAGGGAGGCGGTGTACCTGAGGGAGGCGGTGTACCTGAGGGAGGTGTTGTACCTGAGGGAGGCGGTGTACCTGAGGGAGTTGGTGTACCTGAGGGAGGCGGTGTACCTGAGGGAGGCGGTGTACCTGAGGGAGGTGGTACCTGAGGGAGGTGGTGTACCTGAGGGAGGCGGTGTACCTGAGGGAGGTGTTGTACCTGAGGGAGGCGGTGTACCTGAGGGAGGCGGTGTACCTGAGGGAGGTGGTACCTGAGGGAGGTGGTACCTGAGGGAGGTGGTGTACCTGAGGGAGACGGTGTACCTGAGGGAGGCGGTGTACCTGAGGGAGGTGGTGTACCTGAGGGAGGTGGTGTACCTGAGGGAGATGGTACCTGAGGGAGGCGGTGTACCTGAGGGAGGTGGTACCTGAGGGAGGTGGTGTACCTGAGGGAGACGGTGTACCTGAGGGAGGCGGTGTACCTGAGGGAGGTGGTGTACCTGAGGGAGACGGTGTACCTGAGGGAGGTGGTGTACCTGAGGGAGGTGGTGTACCTGAGGGAGGCGGTGTACCTGAGGGAGGTGTACCTGAGGGAGGCGGTGTACCTGAGGGAGGCGGTGTACCTGAGGGAGGTGGTACCTGAGGGAGGCGGTGTACCTGAGGGAGATGGTGTACCTGAGGGAGGTGTTGTACCTGAGGGAGGCGGTGTACCTGAGGGAGGCGGTGTACCTGAGGGAGGTGTTGTACCTGAGGGAGGCGGTGTACCTGAGGGAGGCGGTGTACCTGAGGGAGGTGGTACCTGAGGGAGGTGGTGTACCTGAGGGATGCGGTGTACCTGAGGGAGGCGGTGTACCTGAGGGAGGTGTTGTACCTGAGGGAGGTGGTGAACCTGAGGGAGACGGTGTACCTGAGGGAGGTGGTGTACCTGAGGGAGGCGGTGTACCTGAGGGAGGCGGTGTACCTGAGGGAGGTGGTACCTGAGGGAGGCGGTGTACCTGAGGGAGATGGTATACCTGAGGGAGGCGGTGTACCTGAGGGAGGTGGTACCTGAGGGAGGTGGTATCTGAGGGAGATGGTATACCTGAGGGAGGCGGTGTACCTGAGGGAGGTGGTGTACCTGAGGGAGGTGGTGTACCTGAGGGAGGTGGTACCTGAGGGAGGTGGTACCTGAGGGAGATGGTATACCTGAGGGAGGCGGTGTACCTGAGGGAGGTGGTGTACCTCAGGGAGGTGGTGTACCTGAGGGAGGTGGTACCTGAGGGAGGTGGTACCTGAGGGAGATGGTATACCTGAGGGAGGCGGTGTACCTGAGGGAGGTGGTGTACCTGAGGGAGGTGGTGTACCTGAGGGAGGTGGTACCTGAGGGAGGTGGTACCTGAGGGAGGCGGTGTACCTGAGGGAAGTGGTGTACCTGAGGGAGGCGGTGTACCTGAGGGAAGTGGTGTACCTGAGGGAGGCGGTGTACCTGAGGGAGGTGGTACCTGAGGGAGGCGGTGTACCTGAGGGAGATGGTGTACCTGAGGGAGGTGGTGTACCTGAGGGAGGTGGTGTACCTGAGGGAGGTGGTACCTGAGGGAGGTGGTACCTGAGGGAGGCGGTGTACCTGAGGGAAG
>NW_028270191.1:28288403-28305903 GCF_037043375.1 Chiloscyllium plagiosum | reverse complement strand
AGAGAGAGAGGAAGAGGGAGTGTGAGGGGCAGAGAGAGATTGAGAGGGACAGAGAGCACAGGAGTAGGTGAGGAAGGGACAGAGAGAGAGAGGAAGAGGGAGTGCGAGGGCAGAGAGAGAGCGAGAGGGACAGAGAGCGCAGGAGTCGGTGAGGAAGGGACAGAGAGAGAGAGAGAGGAAGAGGGGAGTGCGAGGGGCAGAGAGAGAGCGAGAGGGACAGAGAGCGCAGGAGTAGGTGAGGAAGGGACAGAGAGAGAGAGAGGAGGAAGAGGGAATGCAGGGGCAGAGAGAGAGTGAGAGGGACAGAGAGCGTAGGAGTAGGTGAGGAAGGGACAGAGTGAGAGAGTGCAGGGGCAGAGAGAGAGCGAGAGAGACAGAGAGCGCAGGAGTAGGTGAGGAAGGGACAGAGAGAGAGAGAGAGAGGAAGAGGGAGTGCGAGGGGCAGAGAGAGAGTGAGAGGGACAGAGAGCGCAGGAGTAGGTGAGGAAGGGAGAGAGAGAGAGAGAGAGAGGAAGAGGGAGTGCGAGGGGCAGAGAGAGAGCGAGAGGGACAGAGAGCACAGGAGTAGGTGAGGAAGGGACAGAGAGAGAGAGAGAGAGAGAGAGGAAGAGGGAGTGCGAGGGGCAGAGAGAGAGCGAGAGGGACGGAGAGCGCAGGAGTAGGTGAGGAAGGGAGAGAGAGAGAGAGAGAGAGAGAGAGGAAGAGGGAGTGCGAGGGGCAGAGAGAGAGCGAGAGGGACAGAGAGCACAGGAGTAGGTGAGGAAGGGACAGAGAGAGAGAGAGAGAGAGAGAGGAAGAGGGAGTGCGAGGGGCAGAGAGAGAGCGAGAGGGACGGAGAGCGCAGGAGTAGGTGAGGAAGGGAGAGAGAGAGAGAGAGAGAGAGAGAGAGAGGGAGTGCGATGGGCAGTGAGAGAGCGAGAGGGACAGAGAGCGCAGGAGTAGGTGAGGAAGGGAGAGAGAGAGAGAGGAAGAGGGAGTGCGAGGGGCAGAGAGAGAGCGAGAGGGACAGAGAGCGCAGGAGTCGGTGAGGAAGGGACAGAGAGAGAGAGAGAGGAAGAGGGAGTGCGAGGGGCAGAGAGAGAGCGAGAGGGACAGAGAGCGCAGGAGTCGGTGAGGAAGGGAGAGAGAGAGAGAGAGAGAGGAAGAGGGAGTGTGAGGGGCAGAGAGAGAGTGAGAGGGACAGAGAGCGCAGGAGTCGGTGAGGAAGGGACAGAGAGAGAGAGAGAGGAAGAGGGAGTGTGAGGGGCAGAGAGAGAGCGAGAGGGACAGAGAGCGCAGGAGTAGGTGAGGAAGGGACAGAGAGAGAGAGTGAGAGAGGGGGTAAGAGAGTGGACAGGGAGACAGAGCACAAGAGAGAAACAGAGGGAGAAAATATAGGAGGGAGGGAGGAACAGATAAAAAACAGAAAAAAACACGAAAGGAGTTAATCTGTCACTGTTCAGGCTGCAGTGCGGCAGGGTACAGGGAGCTTTACTCTGTATCTAACCGCCTGTCTCTGGGAGTGGGGACAGGGTACAGGGAGCTTTACTCTGTATCTAACCCCCTGTCCCTGGGAGTGGGGGACAGTGTAGAGGGAGCTTTACTCTGTATCTAACCCCCTGTCCCTGGGATTGGGGGACAGTGTAGAGGGAGCTTTACTCTGTATCTAACCCCCTGTCCCTGGGAGTGGGGGGATGGTGTAGAGGGAGCTTTACTCTGTATCTAACCCCCTGTCCCTGGGACTGGGGGATGGTGTAGAGGGACCTTTACTCTGTATCTAACCCCCTGTCCCTGGGAGTGGGGGACGGTGTAGAGGGAGCTTTACTCTGTATCGAACCCCCTGTCCCTGGGAGTGGGGACAGTGTAGACGGAGCTTTACTCTGTGTCGAACCCCCTGTCCCTGGGAGTGGAGGACGGTGTAGAGGAAGCTTTACTCTGTATCTAACCCCCTGTCCCTGGCAGTAGAGGACGGTGTAGAGGGAGCTTTACTCTGTATCGAACCCCCAGTCCCTGGGAGTGGGGGACGGTGTAGAGGGAGCTTTACTCTGTATCTAACCCCCTGTCCCTGGGAATGGGGGACGGTGTAGAGGGAGCTTTACTCTGTATCTACCCCCCTGTCCCTGGGAGTGGGGGACGGTGCAGAGGGAGCTTTACTCTGTGTCTAACCCCCAGTCCCTGGGAGTGGGGGACGGTGTAGAGGGAGCTTTACTCTGTATCTAACCCCCTGTCCCTGGGAATGGGGGACGGTGTAGAGGGAGCTTTACTCTGTATCTAACCCCCTGTACCTGGGTGTGGGGGAACGGTGTAGAGAGAGCTGTACCCTGTGTCTAACCCCCTGTCCCTGGGAGTGGGTGACGGTGTAGAGGGAGCTTTACTCTGTGTCTAACCCCTTGTCCCTGGGAGTGGGGGACGGTGTAGAGGGAGCTATACCCTGTATCTGACCCCCAGTCCCTGGGAGTGGGGGACGGTGTAGAGGGAGCTGTACCCTGTCTCTAACCCCCTGTCCCTGGGAGTGGGTGACGGTGTAGAGGGAGCTTTACTCTGTATCTAACCTCCTGTCCCTGGGAGTGGGGGACGGTGTAGAGGGAGCTTTACTCTGTGGCTAACCCCCTGTCCCTGGGAGTGGGGGACGGTGTAGAGGGAGCTTTACTCTGTATCTAACCCCCTGTCCCTGGGAGTGGGGGACGGTGTAGAGGGAGCTTTACTCTGTATCTAACCCCCTGTCCCTGGGAGTGGGGGGGAATGGTGTAGAGTGAGCTTTACTCTGTATCTAACCCCCTGTCCCTGGGAGTGGGGGATGGTGTAGAGGGAGCTTTACTCTGTATCTAACCCCCTGTCCCTGGGAGTGGGGGACGGTGTACAGGGAGCTTTACTCTGTATCTAACCCCCTGTCCCTGGGAGTGGGGGACAGTGTAGAGAGAGCTTTACTCTGTGTCTAACCCCCTGTCCCTGGGAGTGGGGGACGGTGTAGAGGGAGCTTTACTCTGTATCTAACCCCCTGTCCCTGGGAGTGGGGGACGGTGTAGAGGGAGCTGTACCCTGTATCTAACCCCCTGTCCCTGGGAGTGGGGGACGGTGTAGAGGGAGCTTTACTAAGTATCTAACCCCCTGTCCCTGGGAGTGGGGGACGGTGTAGAGGGAGCTTTACTCTGTGGCTAACCCCCTGTCCCTGGGAGTGGGGGACGGTGTAGACGGAGCTTTACTCTGTATCTAACCCCCTGTCCCTGGGAGTGGGGGGGAACGGTGTAGAGTGAGCTTTACTCTGTATCTAACCCCCTGTCCCTGGGAGTGGGGGATGGTGTAGAGGGAGCTTTACTCTGTATCTAACCCCCTGTCCCTGGGAGTGGGGGACGGTGTACAGGGAGCTTTACTCTGTATCTAACCCCCTGTCCCTGGGAGTGGGGGACAGTGTAGAGAGAGCTTTACTCTGTATCTAACCCCCTGTCCCTGGGAGTGGGGGATGGTGTAGAGGGAGCTTTACTAAGTATCTAACCCCCTGTCCCTGGGAGTGGGGGACAGTGTAGAGGGAGCTGTACCCTGTCTCTAAACCCCTGTCCCTGGGAGTGGGGGACGGTGTAGAGGGAGCTGTACCCTGTCTCTAAACCCCTGTCCCTGGGTGTGGGGGACGGTGTAGAGGGAGCTGTACCGTGTCTCTAACCCCCTGTCCCTGGGAGTGGGGGACGGTGTAGAGGAAGCTTTACTCTGTGGCTAACCCCCTGTCCCTGGGAGTGGGGGACAGTGTAGAGGGAGCTGTACCCTGTCTCTAACCCTCTGTCCCTGGGAGTGGGGGACGGTGTAGAGGGAGCTGTACCGTGTCTCTAACCCCCTGTCCCTGGGAGTGGGGGACGGTGTAGAGGAAGCTTTACTCTGTATCTAACCCCCTGTCCCTGGGAGTGGGGACAGTGTAGAGGGAGCTGTACTCTGTATCTAACCCCCTGTCCCTGGGAGTGGGAGACGGTGTAGAGGGAGCTTTACTCTGTATCTAACCCCCTGTCCCTGGGAGTGGGGGACGGTGTAGAGGGAGCTTTACTCTGTATCTAACCCCCTGTCCCTGGGAGTGGGGGACGGTGTAGAGTGAGCTTTACCCTGTATCTAACCCCCTGTCCCTGGGAGTGGGGGACGGTGTACAGGGAGCTTTACTCTGTATCTAACCCCCTGTCCCTGGGAGTGGGGGACGGTGTAGAGGGAGCTGTACCCTGTATCTAACCCCCTGTCCCTGGGAGTGGGGGACGGTGTAGAGGGAGCTTTACTCTGTAGCTAACCAGTGGGAGGAGAGTATGCTGAGGCAGGATGGGTGAAGACTCTGTCACCAACCTTTGCATGTGTCCGAACAAGGCCCTCATTGTATCGTGGTTGGGTTTGGGGAGACTCCCCACCAACTGCTTCATCACCTCCACACGCTCAGAATGGTCCATCAATTCTGTGAAAGGGAATCCTCAGACTCAAACTCCAGCAACTCAGCACTGACCCTCCCTCAGCACTGACCCTCCCTCAGCACTGACCCTCCCTCAGCACCCACTCCCTCAGCACTGACCCTCCCTCAGCACCCACTCCCTCAGCACTGACCCTCCCACAGCACCCACTCCCTCAGCACTGACCCTCCCTCAGCACTGACCCTCCCTCAGCACTGACCCTCCCACAGCACCCGCTCCCTCAGCACTGACCCTCCCTCAGCACTTACCCTCCCTCAGCACTGACCCTCCCACAGCACCCACTCCCTCAGCACTGACCCTCCCACAGCACCCAATCCCTCAGCACTGACCCTCCCACGGCACCCACTCCCTCAGCACTGACCCTCCCACAGCACTCACTCCCTCAGCACTGACCCTCCCACAACACCCAATCCCTCAGCACTAACCCTCCCTCAGCACTGACCCTCCCTCAGCACTGACCCTCCCTCAGCACCCACTCCCTCAGCGCTGACCCTCCCACAGCACCCACTCCCTCAGCACTGACCCTCCCTCAGCACTGACCCTCCCTCAACACTGACCCTCCCTCAGCACCCGCTCCCTCAGCACTGACCCTCCCACAGCACCCGCTCCCTCAGCACTGACCCTCCCACAGCACTCACTCCCTCAGCACTGACCCTCCCACAACACCCAATCCCTCAGCACTGACCCTCCCACAGCCCCCACTCCCTCAGCACTGACCCTCCCACAGCACCCACTCCCTCAGCACTGACCCTCCCACAGCACCCACTCCGTCAGCACTGACCCTCCCACAGCACTGACCCTCCCTCCCACAGCACTGACCCTCCCACAGCACCCACTCCCTCAGCACTGACCCTCCCACAGCACCCACTCCCTCAGGACTGACCCTCCCTCAGCACTGACCCTCCCACAGCACTGACCCTCCCTCAACACTGACCCTCCCTCAGCACCCGCTCCCTCAGCACTGACCCTCCCACAGCACCCGCTCCCTCAGCACTGACCCTCCCACAGCACCCACTCCCTCAGCACTGACCCTCCCACAGCCCCCACTCCCTCAGCACTGACCATCCCACAGCCCCCACTCCCTCAGCACTGACTCTCCCACAGCGCCCGCTCCCTCAGCACTGACCCTCCCACAGCACCCGCTCCCTCAGCACTGACCCTCCCTCAGCACCCGCTCCCTCAGCACTGACCCTCCCACAGCACCCGCTCCCACAGCACTGACCCTCCAACAGCACCCACTCCCACAGCACTGACCCTCCCTCAGCACCTACTCCCTCAGCACTGACCCTCCCTCAGCACCCGCTCCCTCAGCACTGACCCTCCCACAGCACCGACCCTCCCTCAGCACACACTCCCTCAGCACTGACCCTCCCTCAGCACTGACCCTCCCTCAGCACTGACCCTCCCACAGCACCCACTCCCTCAGCACTGACCCTCCCTCAGCACCCGCTCCCTCAGCACTGGCCCTCCCAAAGCACCCGCTCCCTCAGCACTGACCCTCCCTCAGCACCCACTCCCTCAGCACTGACCCTCCCACAGCACCCGCTCCCTCAGCACTGACCCTCCCACAGCACCCACTCCCTCAGCACTGACCCTCACACAGCACCCACTCCCTCAGCACTGACCCTCCCACAGCGCCCACTCCCTCAGCACTGACCCCCCCACAGCGCCCGTTCCCTCAGCACTGACCCTCCCACAGCACCCGCTCCCTCAGCACTGACCCTCCCTCAGCCCTGACCCTCCAACAGCACATGCTCCCTCAGCACTGACCCTCCCACAGCACCCACTCCCTCAGCACTGACCCTCCCTCAGCACTGACCCTCCCTCAACACTGACCCTCCCTCAGCACCCGCTCCCTCAGCACTGACCCTCCCACAGCACCCGCTCCCTCAGCACTGACCCTCCCTCAGCCCTGACCCTCCAACAGCACCCACTCCCTCAGCACTGACCCTCCCTCAGCACTGACCCTCCCTCAGCACTGACCCTCCCTCAACACTGACCCTCCCTCAGCACCCGCTCCCTCAGCACTGACCCTCCCACAGCACCCGCTCCCTCAGCACTGACCCTCCCTCAGCCCTGACCCTCCAACAGCACATGCTCCCTCAGCACTGACCCTCCCACAGCACCCACTCCCTCAGCACTGACCCTCCCACAGCACCCGCTCCCTCAGCACTGACCCTCCCTCAGCCCTGACCCTCCAACAGCACATGCTCCCTCAGCACTGACCCTCCCACAGCACCCACTCCCTCAGCACTGACCCTCCCACAGCACCCACTCCCTCAGCACTGACCCTCCCACGGCACCCACTCCCTCAGCACTGACCCTCCCTCAGCACCCACTCCCTCAGCGCTGACCCTCCCACAGCACCCACTCCCTCAGCACTGACCCTCCCTCAGCACTGACCCTCCCTCAGCACTGACCCTCCCTCAGCACCCACTCCCTCAGCGCTGACCCTCCCACAGCACCCACTCCCTCAGCACTGACCCTCCCTCAGCACTGACCCTCCCTCAACACTGACCCTCCCTCAGCACCCGCTCCCTCAGCACTGACCCTCCCACAGCACCCGCTCCCTCAGCACTGACCCTCCCACAGCACTCACTCCCTCAGCACTGACCCTCCCACAACACCCAATCCCTCAGCACTGACCCTCCCACAGCCCCCACTCCCTCAGCACTGACCCTCCCACAGCACCCACTCCCTCAGCACTGACCCTCCCACAGCACCCACTCCGTCAGCACTGACCCTCCCACAGCACTGACCCTCCCTCCCACAGCACTGACCCTCCCACAGCACCCACTCCCTCAGCACTGACCCTCCCACAGCACCCACTCCCTCAGCACTGACCCTCCCTCAGCACTGACCCTCCCACAGCACTGACCCTCCCTCAACACTGACCCTCCCTCAGCACCCGCTCCCTCAGCACTGACCCTCCCACAGCACCCGCTCCCTCAGCACTGACCCTCCCACAGCACCCACTCCCTCAGCACTGACCCTCCCACAGCCCCCACTCCCTCAGCACTGACCATCCCACAGCCCCCACTCCCTCAGCACTGACTCTCCCACAGCGCCCGCTCCCTCAGCACTGACCCTCCCACAGCACCCGCTCCCTCAGCACTGACCCTCCCTCAGCACCCGCTCCCTCAGCACTGACCCTCCCTCAGCACCCGCACCCTCAGCACTGACCCTCCCTCAGCACCTACTCCCTCAGCACTGACCCTCCCTCAGCACCCGCTCCCTCAGCACTGACCCTCCCACAGCACCGACCCTCCCTCAGCACACACTCCCTCAGCACTGACCCTCCCTCAGCACTGACCCTCCCACAGCACCCACTCCCTCAGCACTGACCCTCCCTCAGCACCCGCTCCCTCAGCACTGGCCCTCCCAAAGCACCCGCTCCCTCAGCACTGACCCTCCCTCAGCACTGACCCTCCCACAGCACCCGCTCCCTCAGCACTGACCCTCCCACAGCACCCACTCCCTCAGCACTGACCCTCACACAGCACCCACTCCCTCAGCACTGACCCTCCCACAGCGCCCACTCCCTCAGCACTGACCCCCCCACAGCGCCCGTTCCCTCAGCACTGACCCTCCCACAGCACCCGCTCCCTCAGCACTGACCCTCCCTCAGCCCTGACCCTCCAACAGCACATGCTCCCTCAGCACTGACCCTCCCACAGCACCCACTCCCTCAGCACTGACCCTCCCTCAGCACTGACCCTCCCTCAACACTGACCCTCCCTCAGCACCCGCTCCCTCAGCACTGACCCTCCCACAGCACCCGCTCCCTCAGCACTGACCCTCCCTCAGCCCTGACCCTCCAACAGCACCCACTCCCTCAGCACTGACCCTCCCTCAGCACTGACCCTCCCTCAGCACTGACCCTCCCTCAACACTGACCCTCCCTCAGCACCCGCTCCCTCAGCACTGACCCTCCCACAGCACCCGCTCCCTCAGCACTGACCCTCCCTCAGCCCTGACCCTCCAACAGCACATGCTCCCTCAGCACTGACCCTCCCACAGCACCCACTCCCTCAGCACTGACCCTCCCACAGCACCCGCTCCCTCAGCACTGACCCTCCCTCAGCCCTGACCCTCCAACAGCACATGCTCCCTCAGCACTGACCCTCCCACAGCACCCACTCCCTCAGCACTGACCCTCCCACAGCACCCACTCCCTCAGCACTGACCCTCCCACGGCACCCACTCCCTCAGCACTGACCCTCCCTCAGCACCCACTCCCTCAGCGCTGACCCTCCCACAGCACCCACTCCCTCAGCACTGACCCTCCCTCAGCACTGACCCTCCCTCAGCACTGACCCTCCCTCAGCACCCACTCCCTCAGCGCTGACCCTCCCACAGCACCCACTCCCTCAGCACTGACCCTCCCTCAGCACTGACCCTCCCTCAACACTGACCCTCCCTCAGCACCCGCTCCCTCAGCACTGACCCTCCCACAGCACCCGCTCCCTCAGCACTGACCCTCCCACAGCACTCACTCCCTCAGCACTGACCCTCCCACAACACCCAATCCCTCAGCACTGACCCTCCCACAGCCCCCACTCCCTCAGCACTGACCCTCCCACAGCACCCACTCCCTCAGCACTGACCCTCCCACAGCACCCACTCCGTCAGCACTGACCCTCCCACAGCACTGACCCTCCCTCCCACAGCACTGACCCTCCCACAGCACCCACTCCCTCAGCACTGACCCTCCCACAGCACCCACTCCCTCAGCACTGACCCTCCCACAGCACTGACCCTCCCACAGCACTGACCCTCCCTCAACACTGACCCTCCCTCAGCACCCGCTCCCTCAGCACTGACCCTCCCACAGCACCCGCTCCCTCAGCACTGACCCTCCCACAGCACCCACTCCCTCAGCACTGACCCTCCCACAGCCCCCACTCCCTCAGCACTGACCATCCCACAGCCCCCACTCCCTCAGCACTGACTCTCCCACAGCGCCCGCTCCCTCAGCACTGACCCTCCCACAGCACCCGCTCCCTCAGCACTGACCCTCCCTCAGCACCCGCTCCCTCAGCACTGACCCTCCCTCAGCACCCGCACCCTCAGCACTGACCCTCCCACAGCACCCGCTCCCACAGCACTGACCCTCCAACAGCACCCACTCCCACAGCACTGACCCTCCCTCAGCACCTACTCCCTCAGCACTGACCCTCCCTCAGCACCCGCTCCCTCAGCACTGACCCTCCCACAGCACCGACCCTCCCTCAGCACACACTCCCTCAGCACTGACCCTCCCTCAGCACTGACCCTCCCACAGCACCCACTCCCTCAGCACTGACCCTCCCTCAGCACCCGCTCCCTCAGCACTGGCCCTCCCAAAGCACCCGCTCCCTCAGCACTGACCCTCCCTCAGCACCCACTCCCTCAGCACTGACCCTCCCACAGCACCCGCTCCCTCAGCACTGACCCTCCCACAGCACCCACTCCCTCAGCACTGACCCTCACACAGCACCCACTCCCTCAGCACTGACCCTCCCACAGCGCCCACTCCCTCAGCACTGACCCCCCCACAGCGCCCGTTCCCTCAGCACTGACCCTCCCACAGCACCCGCTCCCTCAGCACTGACCCTCCCTCAGCCCTGACCCTCCAACAGCACATGCTCCCTCAGCACTGACCCTCCCACAGCACCCACTCCCTCAGCACTGACCCTCCCTCAGCACTGACCCTCCCTCAACACTGACCCTCCCTCAGCACCCGCTCCCTCAGCACTGACCCTCCCACAGCACCCGCTCCCTCAGCACTGACCCTCCCTCAGCCCTGACCCTCCAACAGCACCCACTCCCTCAGCACTGACCCTCCCTCAGCACTGACCCTCCCTCAGCACTGACCCTCCCTCAACACTGACCCTCCCTCAGCACCCGCTCCCTCAGCACTGACCCTCCCACAGCACCCGCTCCCTCAGCACTGACCCTCCCTCAGCCCTGACCCTCCAACAGCACATGCTCCCTCAGCACTGACCCTCCCACAGCACCCACTCCCTCAGCACTGACCCTCCCAAAACACCCAATCCCTCAGCACTGACCCTCCCACAGCCCCCACTCCCTCAGCACTGACCCTTCCACAGCACCCA
This sequence comes from Chiloscyllium plagiosum, assembly GCF_037043375.1. Classification (NCBI taxonomy): domain Eukaryota; kingdom Metazoa; phylum Chordata; class Chondrichthyes; order Orectolobiformes; family Hemiscylliidae; genus Chiloscyllium; species Chiloscyllium plagiosum. Next base: position 28,295,393 of record NW_028270191.1, on the reverse strand, counting down.
CTCCCTCAGCACTGACCCACCCACAGCACCCACTCCGTCAGCACTGACCCTCCCACAGCCCCCACTCCCTCAGCACTGACCCTCCCACAGCACCCACTCCCTCAGCACTGACTCTCCCACAGCACCCGCTCCCTCAGCACTGACCCTCCCACAGCACTGACCCTCCCTCAGCACTGACCCTCCCTCAGCACCCGCTCCCTCAGCACTGACCCTCCCTCAGCACCCGCTCCCTCAGCACTGACCCTCCCACAGCACCTACTCCCTCAGCACTGACCCTCCCTCAGCACCCGCTCCCTCAGCACTGACCCTCCCACAGCACCAACCCTCCCTCAGCACACACTCCCTCAGCACTGACCCGCCCTCAGCGCCCACTCCCTCAGCACTGACCCCCCCACAGCCCCCACTCCCTCAGCACTGACTCTCCCACAGCACCCGCTCCCTCAGCACTGACCCTCCCACAGCACTGACCCTCCCTCAGCACTGACCCTCCCACAGCACCCGCTCCCTCAGCACTGACCCTCCTACAGCACTTACTCCCTCAGCACTGACCCTCCCACAGCACCCGCTCCCTCAGCACTGACCCTCCCTCAGCACCCGCTCCCTCAGCACTGACCCTCCCTCAGCACCCGCTCCCTCAGCACTGACCCTCCCACAGCACCTACTCCCTCAGCACTGACCCTCCCACAGCACCCGCTCCCTCAGCACTGACCCTCCCACAGCGCCCGTTCCCTCAGCACTGACCCTCCCACAGCACCCGCTCCCTCAGCACTGACCCTCCCACAGCACCCACTCCCTCAGCACTGACCCTCCCACAGCACCCACTCCCTCAGCACTTACACTCCCTCAGCTATGGCCCTCCCACAGCACCCGCTCCCTCATCACTGACCCTCCCACAGCACCCACACCCTCAGCACAGACCCTCCCACAGCAACCGCTCACTCAGCACTGACCCTCCCACAGCGCCCGCTCCCTCAGCACTGACCCTCCCTCAGCACTGACCCTCCCACAGCACCCACTCCCTCAGCACTGACCCTCCCTCAGCACTGACCCTCCCTCAGCACTGACCCTCCCACAGCACTGACCCTCCGTCAGCACTGACCCTCCCACAACACTGACCCTCCCACAGCACTGACCCTCCCTCAGCACTGACCCTCCCACAGCACTGACCCTCCCACAGCACTGACCCTCCCACAGCACCCACTCCCTCAGCACTGACCCTCCCTCAGCACCCACTCCCTCAGCACTGACCCTCCCACAGCACCCACTCCCTCAGCACTGACCCTCCCACAGCACCCACTCCCTCAGCACTGACCCTCCCTCAGCACCCGCTCCCTCAGCACTGACCCTCCCTCAGCACCCGCTCCCTCAGCACTGACCCTCCCACAGCACCCGCTCCCTCAGCACTGACCCTCCCACAGCACCCACTCCCTCAGCACTGACCCTCCCTCAGCACCCACTCCCTCAGCACTGACCCTCCCTCAGCACCCACTCCCTCAGCACTGACCCTCCCACAGCACCCACTCCCTCAGCACTGACCCTCCCACAGCACCCACTCCCTCAGCACTGACCCTCCAACAGCACATGCTCCCTCAGCACTGACCCTCCCTCAGCACCCGCTCCCTCAGCACTGACCCTCCCACAGCACCCGCTCCCACAGCACTGACCCTCCAACAGCACCCACTCCCACAGCACTGACCCTCCCTCAGCACCTACTCCCTCAGCACTGACCCTCCCTCAGCACCCGCTCCCTCAGCACTGACCCTCCCACAGCACCGACCCTCCCTCAGCACACACTCCCTCAGCACTGACCCGCCCTCAGCGCCCACTCCCTCAGCACTGACCCCCCCACAGCGCCCGTTCCCTCAGCACTGACCCTCCCACAGCACCCGCTCCCTCAGCACTGACCCTCCCACAGCACCCACTCCCTCAGCACTGACCCTCCCACAGCACCCACTCCCTCAGCACTTACACTCCCTCAGCTATGGCCCTCCCACAGCACCCGCTCCCTCAACACTGACCCTCCCTCAGCACTGACCCTCCCACAGCACTGACCCTCCCACAGCACCCGCTCCCTCAGCACTGACCCTCCCACAGCACCCACACCCTCAGCACAGACCCTCCCACAGCAACCGCTCCCTCAGCACTGACCCTCCCACAGCACCCGCTCCCTCAACACTGACCCTCCCTCAGCACTGACCCTCCCTCAGCACTGACCCTCCCACAGCACCCGCTCCCTCAACACTGACCCTCCCACAGCACTGACCCTCCCACAGCACTGACCCTCCCACAGCACTGACTCTCCCACCGCACTGACCCTCCCACAGCACTGACCCTCCCTCAGCCCTGACCCTCCAACAGCACCCACTCCCTCAGCACTGACCCTCCCACAGCACCCGCTCCCTCAGCACTGACCCTCCCTCAGCACCCGCTCCCTCAGCACTGACCCTCCCTCAGCACTGACCCTCCCACAGCACTGACCCTCCCACAGCACCCACTCCCTCAGCACTGACCCTCCCACAGCACCCACTCCCTCAGCACTGACCCTCCCACAGCACTGACCCTCCCACAGCACTGACCCTCCCTCAGCACTGACCCTCCCTCAGCATTGACCCTCCCACAGCACTCGCTCCCTCCGCATTGACCCTCCCACAGCACCCAATCCCTCAGCACTGACCCTCCCACAGCACCCACTCCCTCAGCACTGACCCTCCCACAGCACCCGCTCCCTCAGCACTGACCCTCCCACAGCACCCACTCCCTCAGCACTGACCCTCACACAGCACCCACTCCCTCAGCACTGACCCTCCCACAGCGCCCACTCCCTCAGCACTGACCCCCCCACAGCACCCGCTCCCTCAGCACTGACCCTCCCTCAGCCCTGACCCTCCAACAGCACATGCTCCCTCAGCACTGACCCTCCCACGGCACCCACTCCCTCAGCACTGACCCTCCCTCAGCACTGACCCTCCCTCAACACTGACCCTCCCTCAGCACCCGCTCCCTCAGCACTGACCCTCCCACAGCACCCGCTCCCTCAGCACTGACCCTCCCTCAGCCCTGACCCTCCAACAGCACCCGCTCCCTCAGCACTGACCCTCCCACAGCACCCGCTCCCTCAGCACTGACCCTCCCACAGCACCCGCTCCCTCAGCACTGACCCTCCCTCAGCACTGACCCTCCCTCAGCACTGACCCTCCCTCAGCACTGACCCTCCCACAGCACCCGCTCCCTCAGCACTGACCCTCCCTCAGCCCTGACCCTCCAACAGCACATGCTCCCTCAGCACTGACCCTCCCACAGCACCCACTCCCTCAGCACTGACCCTCCCTCAGCACTGACCCTCCCTCAACACTGACCCTCAGCACTGACCCTCCCACAGCACCCGCTCCCTCAGCACTGACCCTCCCACAGCACCCACTCCCTCAGCACTGACCCTCCCAAAACACCCAATCCCTCAGCACTGACCCTCCCACAGCCCCCACTCCCTCAGCACTGACCCTCCCACAGCACCCACTCCCTCAGCACTGACCCACCCACAGCACCCACTCCGTCAGCACTGACCCTCCCACAGCACTGACCCTCACTCCCTCAGCACTGACCCTCCCACAGCACCCACTCCCTCAGCACTGACTCTCCCACAGCACCCGCTCCCTCAGCACTGACCCTCCCACAGCACTGACCCTCCCTCAGCACTGACCCTCCCACAGCACCGACCCTCCTACAGCACTTACTCCCTCAGCACTGACCCTCCCACAGCACCCGCTCCCTCAGCACCGACCCTCCCTCAGCACCCGCTCCCTCAGCACTGACCCTCCCTCAGCACCCGCTCCCTCAGCACTGACCCTCCCACAGCACCCGCTCCCACAGCACTGACCCTCCAACAGCACCCACTCCCACAGCACTGACCCTCCCTCAGCACCTACTCCCTCAGCACTGACCCTCCCTCAGCACCCGCTCCCTCAGCACTGACCCTCCCACAGCACTGACCCTCCCTCAGCACACACTCCCTCAGCACTGACCCGCCATCAGCACTGACCCTCCCACAGCACCCACTCCCTCAGCACTGACCCTCCCTCAGCACCCGCTCCCTCAGCACTGACCCTCCCAAAGCACCCGCTCCCTCAGCACTGACCCTCCCTCAGCACCCACTCCCTCAGCACTGACCCTCCCACAGCACCCGCTCCCTCAGCACTGACCCTCCCACAGCACCCACTCCCTCAGCACTGACCCTCACACAGCACCCACTCCCTCAGCACTGACCCTCCCACAGCGCCCACTCCCTCAGCACTGACCCCCCCACAGCGCCCGTTCCCTCAGCACTGACCCTCCCACAGCACCCGCTCCCTCAGCACTGACCCTCCCACAGCACCCACTCCCTCAGCACTGACCCTCCCACAGCACCCACTCCCTCAGCACTTACACTCCCTCAGCTATGGCCCTCCCACAGCACCCGCTCCCTCAACACTGACCCTCCCTCAGCACTGACCCTCCCACAGCACTGACCCTCCCACAGCACCCGCTCCCTCAGCACTGACCCTCCCACAGCACCCACACCCTCAGCACAGACCCTCCCACAGCAACCGCTCCCTCAGCACTGACCCTCCCACAGCGCCCGCTCCCTCAGCACTGACCCTCCCTCAGCACTGACCCTCCCACAGCACCCACTCCCTCAGCACTGACCCTCCCTCAGCACTGACCCTCCCACAGCACTGACCCTCCGTCAGCACTGACCCTCCCACAACACTGACCCTCCCACAGCACTGACCCTCCCTCAGCACTGACCCTCCCACAGCACTGACCCTCCCTCAGCACTGACCCTCCCACAGCACCCACTCCCTCAGCACTGACCCTCCCTCAGCACCCACTCCCTCAGCACTGACCCTCCCACAGCACCCACTCCCTCAGCACTGACCCTCCCACAGCACCCACTCCCTCAGCACTGACCCTCCCACAGCACTGACCCTCCCTCAGCACTGACCCTCCCTCAGCATTGACCCTCCCACAGCACTGACCCTCCTTCAGCACTGACCCTCCCTCAGCACTGACCCTCCCACAGCACTGACCCTGCCACAGCACCCACTCCCTCAGCACTGACCCTCCCACAGCACCCACTCCCTCAGCACTGACCCTCCCACAGCACCCACTCCCACAGCACTGACCCTCCCACAGCGCCCGCTCCCTCAGCACTGACCCTCCCACAGCACCCGCTCCCTCAGCACTGACCCTCCCACAGCACCCGCTCCCTCAGCACTGACCCTCCCTCAGCACTGACCCTCCCTCAGCACTGACCCTCCCACAGCACTGACCCTCCCACAGCACTGACCCTCCCACAGCGCTGACTCTCCCACAGCGCTGACCCTCCCACAGCACTGACCCTCCCACAGCACAGACCCTCCCACAGCACTGACCCTCCCACAGCACCCACTCCCTCAGCACTGACCCTCCCACAGCACTGACCCTCCCTCAGCACTGACCCTCCCTCAGCACTGACCCTCCCACAGCACTGACCCTCCCTCAGCACTGACCCTCCCACAGCACTGACCCTCCCTCAGCACTGACCCTCCCACAACACTGACCCTCCCACAGCACTGACCCTCCCACAGCACTGACCCTCCGTCAGCACTGACCCTCCCACAGCACTGACCCTCCCTCAGCACTGACCCTCCCTCAGCACTGACCCTCCCACAGCACTGACCCTCCGTCAGCACTGACCCTCCGTCAGCACTGACCCTCCCACAACACTGACCCTCCCACAGCACTGACCCTCCCTCAGCACTGACCCTCCCACAGCACTGACCCTCCCTCAGCACTGACCCTCCCACAGCACCCACTCCCTCAGCACTGACCCTCCCTCAGCAGCCACTCCCTCAGCACTGACCCTCCCACAGCACCCACTCCCTCAGCACTGACCCTCCCACAGCACCCACTCCCTCAGTACTGACCCTCCCACAGCATTGACCCTCCCTCAGCACTGACCCTCCCACAGCACCGACCCTCCCTCAGCACTGACCCTCCCTCAGCACTGACCCTCCCTCAGCACTGACCCTCCCTCAGCATTGACCCTCCCTCAGCACCCACTCCCTCAGCACTGACCCTCCCTCAGCACTGACCCTCCCTCAGCATTGACCCTCCCACAGCACCCGCTCCCTCAGCACTGACCCTCCCTCAGCACCCACTCCCTCAGCACTGACCCTCCCACTGCATCCTCTCCCTCAGCACTGACCCTCCCACAGCACCCGCTCCCTCAGCACTGACCCTCCCTCAGCACCCACTCCCTCAGCACTGACCCTCCCACAGCACCCACTCCCTCAGCACTGACCCTCCCTCAGCACTGACCCTCCTTCAGCACTGACCCTCCCTCAGCATTGACCCTCCCACAGCACCCGCTCCCTCAGCACTGACCCTCCCACAGCACCCTCTCCCTCAGCACTGACCCTCCCACAGCACTGACCCTCCCACAGCACTGACCCTCCCACAGCACTGACCCTCCCTCAGCACTGACCCTCCCACAGCACCCACTCCCTCAGCACTGACCCTCTCACAGCACCCGCTCCCTCAGCACTGACCCTCCCACAGCGCCCGTTCTCTGCAGACACTCACTGACGGCACCGACGAAGTCCTCGAAGGTGTTGTAAGGGATGAGTGGCTCCGGGAGCTCTCGGAAGAACATCTTCAGGGCCCCACTGACCACGTGGATGTCCTCCCACTCGGGGTCGTCCAGGTTGAGTTTGTCTGTCGGAGGTGAGACAGCAGGGGGGAATGGGGGGGGTACGTGAGATGGGGGCAGAGCATGGGAGCGGTTTGGAGATCACGCACTGCGATCGAAACCCTCTCTCCCCCCCACCCCCACCCCCCACGCCCAACAAACCATCCAGCACCCATTCCCGGACGCCCCCCCCCCCCGCACGCTGACTGACTCCGCACTCCCCCACACCCCACCACCTCAGCAAGGTCCCCTCAGACGCTTGACGTTCCACTGTCCTTCCCTGC
>NW_028270191.1:28273403-28285903 GCF_037043375.1 Chiloscyllium plagiosum | reverse complement strand
CACACCCCTCTCGTGATGTTATAAACCTCTATCAGATCACCCCTCAGCCTCCGACGCTCCAGGGAAAACAGCCCCAGCCTGTCCAGCCTCTCCCTGTAGCTCAAACCCTCCAACATCCTTGTCAATCTTTTCCGAACCCCTTCCACAACATCCTTCCTGTAGCGGGGAGACCGGGATTGAACACAATATTCCAACAGTGGACTAACCAATGTCCTGTACAGCCGCAACATGACCTCCCACCTCCTGTACTCAGTACTCTGACCAATAAAGGAAAGCATACCAAACGCCTCCTTCACTATCCTATCTACCTGCGACCCCACTTTCAAGGAGCTATGAACCTGCACTCCAAGGTCCCTTTGTTCAGCAACACTCCCTAGGACCTTACCATTAAGTGTATAAGTCCTGCTAAGATTTGCTTTCCCAAAATGCAGCACCTCGCATTGATCTGAATTAAACTCCATCTGCCACTTCTCAGCCCATTGGCCCATCTGGTCCAGATCCTGTTGTAATCTGAGGTGACCCTCTTCGCTGTCCACTACACCCTCCAATTCTGGTGTCGTCTGCAAACTTACTAACTGTACCTCTTATGCTCACATCCAAATCATTTATGTAAATGACAAAAAGTAGAGGGCCCAGCACCGGTCCTTGTGGCACTCCACTGGTCACAGACCTCCAGTCTGAAAAACAACCCTCCACCACCACCCTCTGTCTTCTACCTTTGAGCCAGTTCTGTATCCAAATGGCTAGTCCTCCCTGTACTCCATGAGATCTAACCTTGCTAATCAGTCTCCCAGGGGAACCTTGTCGAATGCCTTACTGAAGTCCATATAGATCACATCTACCGCTCTGCCCTCATCAATCCTCTTTGTTACTTCCTCAAAAAACTCAATCAAGTTTGTGAGACATGATTTCCCCACACACGAAACCATGTTAACTATCCCGAATCAGTCCTTGCCTTTCCAAATACATGTGCATCCTGTCCCTCAGGATTCCCTCCAAAAACTTGCCCACCACCGATCTCATAAAAACCGCTAACATCCTGATCGGGGTCTGGGCAGGCTGGGTACGGGGAGGAACGCTCCCCGATGGTGGGCAAGCCCAGAACTCGGGGGTCGAGGCCTAACCACGAGGGGTAAGCCTTCGGGACTGAGGTGGGGAAGGATCTCTCCAATCGGAGGGGTGGGGAGATTGTCACCCGCAAGGGAGCTGTTGGGGGAACCGTTCGTGAGATGGGTCCGTGCGGCTCACTCTGCGGAGGGTCGGCGTGGACTCGCTGGGCCGAAGGGCCTGCAGGGACTCTAAACTTCGTAAAGAAAGGGAGCTGGACGTGGGCCGTTATGGGTAAAGGGATCGAGGGGGGGGGGGGCACGGGGAGGAAGTGGGAATGGTGGAGGGGAGGGGGGGTGAGGTTACGGAGATTACACGGTCAGCCCCGATGGTACTGGACGGTGGTGCAGGCTGAGAGGGGCCGAACGGCCTCCACCTGACCGTATTTCCGGTGTCTGGGCCCCGTGCTGTGAGGCTCGATAAGGTGCAGCAGTGCTCCCCGAAAGGCCGAGGATGTTTGGGGAAGACGGTAAACTCTGCTTCCTCCCCCTCGGGTGCTGAAAGGATGGGCCGGGTACCCTCCACGTCTGGAGACAGCTCCCGTCCCCCAGGCGCCCTGACTGCGTACTCACCGTGATCGACGGCAAACCGCAACTTCTGTATAATGGCCAGGTTCCCACTCACTCGGTAAATACCGTCCACATCCCAAACCTGTGGGAACGGGGGAGGGGGAGGGGGAGAAGGTGTTAATACGTACCGTTACGAGAGAGAGAGAGAGAGGGGGACAGGGAGAGAGAAAGAGAGAGACAGAACGACAGAGACAGAGAGGGAGAGACAGACAGAGAGAGAGAGAGAGGGACAGGGAGAGAGAAAGAGAGAGACAGAACGACAGAGACAGAGAGGGAGACACAGACAGAGAGAGAGAGAGGGGGGGACAGGGAGAGAGAAAGAGAGAGAGACAGAACGACAGAGAGAGAGAGAGAGGGGGGACAGGGAGAGAGAAAGAGAGAGAGACAGAACGACAGAGAGAGAGACAGACAGAGAGAGGGAGTGAGAGAGACAGAGAGAGTGAGAGGGACAGGGAGAGAGAAAGAGAGATAGAGAGACAGAACGACAGAGAGAGGGAGAGAGAGTGAGAGAGAGAGAGAGTGAGAGGGGGAGAGAGAGAGAGAGAGACAGAGAGAGAGAGTGAGAGAGAGTGAGAGAGACAGACAGACAGAGAGAGAGAGAGGGAGAGAGAGTGAGAGAGAGAGGGAGGGTGAGGGAGTGCGAGGGAGAGAGTGAGAATGAGAAAGAATGAGAGAGAGTGAGTGAGTGTGAGTGAGTGTGAGGGATTAAGGGGGAGTGCAAGGGTGTGTGAGGCAGTGAGAGGGAGTGAGAGGGATTGAGAGTGAGAGAATGAGAGAGAGAGGGAGTGAGAGTGAGAGAATGAGAGAGAGAGGGAGTGAGAGGGAGTGATGGAGGGAGGGACTGAGAAAGGGAGGGGGCGGAGAGAGTGAGTGAGGGAGGGACTGAGGAAGGGAGAGGGGCTGAGGGAGGGAGTGAGGGAGGGACTGAGGAAGGGAGAGGGGCTGAGGGAGGGAGTGAGGGAGGAAGTGAGGGAGGAAGTGAGGGAGGGAGGGAGGAAGAGGGGCGGAGGGAGTGAGGGAGGGAGAGGGGCTGAGGGAGGAGAGGGAGTGAGGGAGAGGGGCTGAGGGAGGGAGAGGGGCTGAGGGACGAGAGGGTGAGGGAGGAGAGGGGCTGAGGGAGTGAGTGAGTGAGGGAGTGAGGGAGAGAGTGAGGGAGGGAGAGGGGCTGAGGGAGGGATGGAGGGAGAGGGGCTGAGAGGGAGTGAGGGAGGAGAAGGGTTGAGGGAGGAGAGGGAGTGAGGGAGGAAGGGAGGAGAGGGAGTGAGGGAGGGAGTGATGGAGGGAGAGGGGCTGAGGGAGGAGAGGGAGTGAGGGAGGGAGTGAGGGAGGATAGGGGCTGAGGGAGGTAGAGCGGGAGAGTGGAGAGGGGTTGAGGGAGGGAGAGAGGGAGAGTGGAGAGGGGTTGAGGGAGGATAGAGGCTGAGGGAGGGAGAGAGGGAGAGGGGTTGAGGGAGGGAGAGCGGGAGAGGGGTTGAGGGAGGAGAGGGAGAGAGGGAGAGGGAGAGGGGTTGAGGGAGGATAGGGGCTGAGGGAGGGAGAGAGGGAGAGGGGTTGAGGGAGGAGAGGGGCTGAGGGAGGGAGAGAGGGAGAGGGGTTGAGGGAGGATAGGGGCTGAGGGAGGGAGAGAGGGAGAGGGATTGAGGGAGGATAGGGGCTGAGGGAGGGAGCGAGGGAGAGGGGTTGAGGGAGGGAGAGAGGGAGAGGGGTTGAGGGAGGAGAGGGAGAGAGGGAGAGGGAGAGGGGTTGAGGGAGGATAGGGGCTGAGGGAGGGAGAGAGGGAGAGGGGTTGAGGGAGGAGAGGGGCTGAGGGAGGGAGAGAGGGAGAGGGGTTGAGGGAGGATAGGGGCTGAGGGAGGGAGCGAGGGAGAGGGTTTGAGGGAGGGAGAGAGGGAGAGGGGTTGAGGGAGGATAGGGGCTGAGGGAGGGAGCGAGGGAGAGGGTTTGAGGGAGGGAGAGGGGGAGAGGGGTTGAGGGAGGATAGGGGCTGAGGGAGGGAGAGAGGGGCTGAGGGAGGGAGAGGGGGAGAGGGGTTGAGGGAGGATAGGGGCTGAGGGAGGAGAGGGGTTGAGGGAGGACTCACCTCGTTTCTCCACGGCTTCGATACACATTCGCACAAATTTAGGAACCGTGCCCTTCTCTCGTTCACACAGAGCATCGAGTCTGCACCCGAAAACCTGGTCTTCACCAGGGGGAGGGGGAGGGACACGGGGGGGACACGGGGGGGGGGAGGGAGGGACACGGGGGGGGGAGGGGAGGGACACGGTGGGGGGAGGGGGGAGGGGAGGGACACGGTGGGGGGAGGGGGAGGGACACGGGGGGGGGGGAGGGAGAGGGAGGGGGAGGGGGAGGGGGAGGGACATGGTGGGGGGGGGGAGGGAGGGAGAGGGGGAGGGACACGGTGGGGGGGGGAGGGGGAGGGGGAGGGACACGGTGGGGGGGGAGGGGGAGGGACACGGTGGGGGGGAGGGGGAGGGGCAGGGGGAGGGACACGGTGGGAGGGGAGGGGGAGGGGGAGGGGGAGGGACACGGTGGGGGGAGGGGAGGGGGAGGGAGAGGGACACGGTGGGGGGAGGGGGAGAGGGAGGGGAAGGGTGAGAGGGGGAGGGAGGGACACGGTGGGGGGAGAGGGAGGGGGAGGGGGAGAGGGAGGGACACGGTGGGGGGAAGAGGGAGAGGGAGGGACACGGTGCGGGGAGAGGGAGGGGGAAGAGGGAGGGGGAAGAGGGAGAGTGCGGGGGAGGGGGAGAGGGAGAGGGAGAGGAACAGAGACAGAGAGTAAGGGAGATGGAGGGGGGGAGAGAGAGCGAGGGAGAGATAGTGAAAAATGAAGGGGAGAGAGAGAGATGGAAGGAGGGAGAGGGACGGAGAGAGATAGAGGGAAGGAGAGAGGGAGAGAGAGAGAGAGACAGAAAGAGAGAGAGAAAGAAACAGAGAGAGAGAGAGAGAGAGATGGAGATGGGGAGGGACACAGAGGGTGAAGGGAAAGTGAACAAAAAATTATTTCCAGGAATTGATTACCACAAAGCTCTCCAACACCCCAATCCCCTCCCCAACAACCAGCTTCCCTTCGAACCGTTCACCCTTGTGCATTTACTCAGCGACACATGCCCCCCAACACCCAAACCACCCCCCCCAACTCTCCCCCATCCTCCTCCCCTCCCCATCAAACCCAGACACCCTGCAGCGAGCAGAGGAGGGTAGGACAATCTGTCCGGGTGGCAAGGGGACAGTCAATTATCAATAACCCCACAAACCCCCACCCCAGTCTCCCACAACACTACCCACCACCCTCCACTACTGCTCCAAACCCCTCACCACCAAAGCCCTCCCTTTCTACTGTGCACTGTTCTCCGAGTGTGGGTCTGACCCAGGGGAGACCGGGGAACTGTGCACGGTGCTCCGAGTGTGGGTCTGACCGAGGGGAGACCGGGGAACTGTGCACGGTGCTCCGAGTGTGGGTCTGACCGAGGGAGACCGGGGAACTGTGCATGGTGCTCCGAGTGTGGGTCTGACCGAGGGGAGACCGGGGAACTGTGCACGGTGCTCCGAGTGTGGGTCTGACCGAGGGGAGACCGGGGAACTGTGCACGGTGCTCCGAGTGTGGGTCTGACCGAGGGGAGACCGGGGAACTGTGCACGGTGCTCCGAGTGTGGGTCTGAGGGAGGGGAGACCGGGGAACTGTGCACGGTGCTCCGAGTGTGGGTCTGACCGAGGGGAGACCGGGGAACTGTGCACGGTGCTCCGAGTGTGGGTCTGACCCAGGGGAGACCGGGGAACTGTGCACGGTGCTCCGAGTGTGGGTCTGACCGAAGGGAGACCGGGGAACTGTGCACGGTGCTCCGAGTGTGGGTCTGACCGAGGGGAGACCGGGGAACTGTGCACGGTGCTCCGAGTGTGGGTCTGACCGAGGGAGACCGGGGAACCGTGCACGGTGCTCCGAGTGTGGGTCTGACCGAGGGGAGACCGGGGAACTGTGCACGGTGCTCCGAGTGTGGGTCTGACCGAGGGGAGACCGGGGAACTGTGCACGGTGCTCCGAGTGTGGGTCTGACCGAGGGGAGACCGGGGAACCGTGCACGGTGCTCCGAGTGTGGGGTCTGACCGAGGGGAGCCCGGGGAACTGCGCACGGTGCCCGAGTGTGGGTCTGACCGAGGGGAGACCGGGGAACTGTGCACGGTGCTCCGAGTGTGGGTCTGACCGAGGGGAGACCGGGGAACTGTGCACGATGCTCCGAGTGTGGGTCTGACCGAGGGGCGACCGGGGAACTGTGCACGGTTCTCCGAGTGTGGATCTGAGCGAGGGAGACTGGGAAACTGTGCACGGTGCTCCGAGTGTGGGTCTGACCGAGGGGAGACCGGGGAACTGTGCACGGTGCTCCGAGTGTGGGTCTGACCGAGGGAAGACCGGGGAACTGTGCACGGTGCTCCGAGTGTGGGTCTGACCGAGGGGAGACCGGGGAACTGTGCACGGTGCTCCGAGTATGGGTCTGACCGAGGGGAGACCGGGGAACTGTGCACGGTATTCCGAGTGTGGGTCTGACCGAGGGGAGACCGGGGAACTGTACACGGTGCTCCGAGTGTGGGTCTGACCGAGGGGAGACCGGGGAACTCTGCACGGTGCTCCGAGTGTGGGTCTGACCCAGGGAGACCGGGAACTGTGCACGGTGCTCCGAGTGTGGGTCTGACCGAGGGAGACCGGGGAACTGTGCACGGTGCACCGAGTGTGGGTCTGACCGAGGGGACACCGGGGAACTGTGCACGGTGCTCCGAGTGTGGGTATGACTGAGGGGAGACCGGGGAACTGTGCACGGTGCTCCGAGTGTGGGTCTGACCCAGGGGAGACCGGGGAACTGTGCACGGTGCTCCGAGTGTGGGTCTGACCGAGGGAGACCGGGGAACTGTGCACGGTGCACCGAGTGTGGGTCTGACCGAGGGGACACCGGGGAACTGTGCACGGTGCTCCGAGTGTGGGTATGACTGAGGGGAGACCGGGGAACTGTGCACGGTGCTCCGAGTGTGGGTCTGACCCAGGGGAGACCGGGGAACTGTGCACGGTGCTCCGAGTGTGGGTCTGACCCAGGGAGACCGGGGAACTGTGCACGATGCTCCGAGTGTGGGTCTGACCGAGGGGAGACCGGGGAACTGTGCACGGTGCTCCGAGTGTGGGTCTGACCGAGGGGAGACCGGGGAACTGTGCACGGTGCTCCGAGTGTGGGTCTGACCCAGGGGAGACCGGGGAACTGTGCACGGTGCTCCGAGTGTGGGTCTGAGGGAGACCGGGGAGCTGTGCACGGTGCTCCGAGTGTGGGTCTGACCCAGGGAGACCGGGGAACTGTGCACGGTGCTCCGAGTGTGGGTCTGACCGAGGGAGACCGGGGAACTGTGCACGGTGCTCCGAGTGTGGGTCTGACCGAGGGGAGACCGGGGAACTGTGCACGGTGCTCCGAGTGTGGGTCTGACCGAGGGGAGACCGGGGAACTGTGCACGGTGCTCCGAGTGTGGGTCTGACCGAGGGGAGAACGGGGAACTGTGCACGGTCCTCCGAGTGTGGGTCTGACCGAGGGGAGACCGGGGAACTGTGCACGGTGCTCCGAGTGTGGGTCTGACCCAGGGGAGACCGGGGAACTGTGCACGGTGCTCCGAGTGTGGGTCTGACTGAGGGGAGACCGGGGAACTGTGCACGGTGCTCCGTGTGTGGATCTGACCGAGGGAGACTGGGAAACTGTGCACGGTGCTCCGAGTGTGGGTCTGACCGAGGGGAGACCGGGGAACTGTGCACGGTGCTCCGAGTGTGGGTCTGACCGAGGGGAGACCGGGGAACTCTGCACGGTGCTCCGAGTGTAGGTCTGACCGAGGGAGACCGGGGAACTGTGCACAGTGCACCGAGTGTGGGTCTGACCGAGGGGACACCGGGGAACTGTGCACGGTGCTCCGAGTGTGGGTATGACGGAGGGGAGACCGGGGAACTGTGCACGGTGCTCCGAGTGTGGGTCTGACCCAGGGAGACCGGGAACTGTGCACGGTGCTCCGAGTGTGGGTCAGACCGAGGGGAGACCGGGGAACTGTGCACGGTGCTCCGAGTGTGGGTCTGACCGAGGGGAGACCGGGGAACTGTGCACGGTGCTCCGAGTGTGGGTCTGACCGACGGGAGACCGGGGAACTGTGCACGGTGCTCCGAGTGTGGGTCTGACCGAGGGGCGACCGGGGAACTGTGCACGGTGCTCCGAGTGTGGGTCTGACCGAGGGGAGACCGGGGAACTGTGCACGGTGCTCCGAGTGTGGGTCTGACCGAGGGGAGACCGGGGAACTGTGCACGGTGCTCCGAGTGTGGGTCTGACGGAGGGGAGACTGGGGAACTGTGCACGGTGCTCCGAGTGTGGGTCTGACCCAGGGAGACTGGGAAACTGTGCACGGTGCTCCGAGTGTGGGTCTGACCGAGGGAGACTGGGAAACTGTGCACGGTGCTCCGAGTGTGGGTCTGACCCAGGGGAGACCGGGGAACTGTGCACGGTGCTCCGAGTGTGGGTCTGACCGGGGAACTGTACACGGTGTTCCGAGTGTGGGTCAGACCGAGGGGAGACTGGGAAACTGTGCACGGTGCTCCGAGTGTGGGTCTGACCGAGGGGAAACCGGGGAACTGTGCACGGTGCTCCGTGTGTGGGTCTGACCCAGGGGAGACCGGGGAACTGTGCACGGTGCTCCGAGTGTGGGTCTGACCGACGGGAGACCGGGGAACTGTGCACGGTGCTCCGAGTGTGGGTCTGACCGAGGGGAGACCGGGGAACTGTGCACGGTGCTCCGAGTGTGGGTCTGACGGAGGGGAGACCGTGGAACTGTGCACGGTGCTCCGAGTGTGGGTCTGACCGAGGGGAGACCGGGAACTGTGCACGGTGATCCGAGTGTGGGTCTGACCGAGGGGCGACCGGGGAACTGTGCACGGTGCTCCGTGTGTGGGTCTGACCCAGGGGAGACCGGGGAACTGTGCACGGTGCTCCGTGTGTGGATCTGACCGAGGGAGACTGGGAAACTGTGCACGGTGCTCCGAGTGTGGGTCTGACCGAGGGGAGACCGGGGAACTGTGCACGGTGCTCCGAGTGTGGGTCTGACCGAGGGGAGACCGGGGAACTGTGCACGGTGCTCCGAGTGTGGGTCTGACCCAGGGGAGACCGGGGAACTGTGCACGGTGCTCCGAGTGTGGGTCTGACCGAGGGGAGACCGGGGAACTGTGCACGGTGCTCCGAGTGTGGGTCTGACCGAGGGGAGACCGGGGAACTGTGCACGGTGCTCCGTGTGTGGATCTGACCGAGGGAGACCAGGGAACTGTGCACGGTGCACCGAGTGTGGGTCTGACCGAGGGGACACCGGGGAACTGTGCACGGTGCTCCGAGTGTGGGTATGACTGAGGGGAGACCGGGGAACTGTGCACGGTGCTCCGAGTGTGGGTCTGACCCAGGGGAGACCGGGGAACTGTGCACGGTGCTCCGAGTGTGGGTCTGACCCAGGGAGACCGGGGAACTGTGCACGGTGCTCCGAGTGTGGGTCTGACCGAGGGGAGACCGGGGAACTGTGCACGGTGCTCCGAGTGTGGGTCTGACCGAGGGGAGACCGGGGAACTGTGCACGGTGCTCCGAGTGTGGGTCTGACCGAGGGGAGACCGGGGAACTGTGCACGGTCCTCCGAGTGTGGATCTGACCGAGGGGAGACCGGGGAACTGTGCACGGTGCTCCGAGTGTGGGTCTGACCCAGGGGAGACCGGGGAACTGTGCACGGTGCTCCGAGTGTGGGTCTGACCGAGGGGAGACCAGGGAACTGTGCACGGTGCTCCGAGTGTGGGTCTGACCGAGGGGAGACCGGGGAACTGTACACGGTGTTCCGAGTGTGGGTCAGACCGAGGGGAGACTGGGGAACTGTGCACGGTGCTCCGAGTGTGGGTCTGACCGAGGGGAGACCGGGGAACTGTGCACGGTGCTCCGTTTGTGGGTCTGACCCAGGGGAGACCGGGGAACTGTGCACGGTGCTCCGAGTGTGGGTCTGACCGAGGGGAGACCGGGGAACTGTGCACGGTGCTCCGAGTGTGGGTCTGACCGAGGGGCGACCGGGGAACTGTGCACGGTGCTCCGAGTGTGGGTCTGACGGAGGGGAGACTGGGGAACTGTGCACGGTGCTCCGAGTGTGGGTCTGACCGAGGGGAGACCGGGGAACTGTGCACGGTGCTCCGAGTGTGGGTCTGACGGAGGGGAGACTGGGGAACTGTGCACGGTGCTCCGTGTGTGGGTCTGACCCAGGGGAGACCGGGGAACTGTGCACGGTGCTCCGAGTGTGGGTCTGACCGAGGGGAGACCGGGGAACTGTGCACGTTGCTCCGAGTGTGGGTCTGACCGAGGGGCGACCGGGGAACTGTGCACGGTGCTCCGAGTGTGGGTCTGAGCGAGGGGAGACCGGGGAACTGTGCACGGTGCTCCGAGTGTGGGTCTGACGGAGGGGAGACCGGGGAACTGTGCACGGTGCTCCGAGTGTGGGTCTGACCGAGGGGAGACCGGGGAACTGTGCACGGTGCTCCGAGTGTGGGTCTGACCGAGGGGAGACCGGGGAACTGTGCACGGTGCTCCGAGTGTGGGTCTGACCGAGGGGAGACGGGGGAACTGTGCACGGTGCTCCGAGTGTGGGTCTGACCGAGTGGAGACCGGGGAACTGTGCACGGTGCTCCGAGTGTGGGTCTGACCCAATGAGGGGCTGTCTCTCAGTCTGGTGTGTACCTTTGATCAGTCCCTTCTCTTGAAGTGTCTGGAGTGGGGGCCTCTTGCTGATGAATTTCCGAATCCGATTCTTCACCCTCTTCCGCTCGGAGCTGTCCGAGTTTAACCGACGCACTGACATTACAGATAGTAAAGGAATGGTCAGTGCTGAGGGATTGGGTGCTGTGGGAGGGTCAGTGCTAAGGGAGTGGGTGCTGTGGGAGGGCAGTGCTGAGGGAGCGGGTGCTGTGGGAGAGACAGTGCTGAGGGAGTGGGTGCTGTGGGAGGGTCAGTGCTGAGGGAGCGGGTGCTGTGGGAGGGACAGTGCTGAGGGAGTGGGTGCTGTGGGAGGGTCAGTGCTGAGGGAGTGGGTGCTGTGCAAGGGTCAGTCCTGAGGGAGCGGGCGCTGTGGGAGGGTCAGTGCTGAGGGAGTGGGTGCTGTGGGAGTGTCAGTGGTGAAGTAACGCTGTGTTCTTGGAGGGTCAATTGTGTGTCTGCGTGTTAGAGAGTGCGAGTGTGTGAGTGAGTGTGTGACTGTTTGGGTGTGTGTGAGAGTGTGAGCGAGTGAGTGTTGGCGTGTGGGTGTGAGACTGTGTGTGTGTGAGTGTGTGTGAATGTGTGTGAGTGAGTGTGTGAACAAGTGTAAGTTGGTGTGTGAGTGAGAGTGTGAGTGTGTGTTGAGTGTGTGTGTGTGTGAACGAGTGTGAGTTGGTGTGTAAGTGTGTGTCTGAATGTGTGAATGGGTGTGGGTTGGTGTGTGAGTGTAAGTGTGTGTGTATTTGAGTGTGTGTGAACGAGTGTGAGTTGGTGTGTGTGTGAACGAGTGTGAGTTGGTGTGTAAGTGTGTGTGTGAACGAGTGTGAGTTGGTTTGTGAGTGTGTGTGAGTATGAGTGAGTGTGTGTGTGTGAACGAGTGTGAGTTGGTGTGCGAGAGTGTGTGGGGTGACTCACGTGAGATTCTGCGGCTATCCTTCGGTTTGGTGTCCTTGGGTAGGACCTCATCTTCATCACCGCTGCAGTCCAGTAACTCCGCACTCGCGCTCCTCCGCAGGGAGTACACCAGCGGGTAGTTCAGGGGGTTTTCACGATCCTGCGGCGCATACGGAGGTGGGCGGGGGAACAGAGGGTAAAGGGTGGGTGTGGCAAGGTCACAGTAAACAGACAAGACCCAGTCAGACTCCCCTGCCAACAGGGCAAACCTCCCGTTCTGCGGCTGGGATTCATTCTGACCGAGTCTGGGGGCCGGTGTCGGGGGCGGAGGTCGGGGGAAGGCTGGCAGAGCAAGAGCTGGTTTCACCTGAAGCGCAGGGGTGTGCAGAAGCAGTGCTGACAGAATTGCAGCACACAGACTGGGGTGCGAACACACACACACTCACTCACACACACACTCACACACACATACACACACACTCACTCACACACACACATTCACCCTCTCTCACACACACACACATGCACTCACACTCACTCACACACACACACACACTCTCTCTCTCACACATACACTCTCACTCACACACAGACATTCACTCTCTCTCTCACACACACACACACACACACACTCTCTCACACACACGCACATTCACACACACACACACTCACACACGCACATTCTCTCTCTCACACACACACACTCTCTCTCACACATACTCTCTCACACACACACTCTCACTCTCACACACATACTCTCACACACACACACTCTCACTCTCACACACACTCTCACTCTCACACACACACTCTCACACATACTCTCTCACTCACATACACACTCTCACTCACACACACGCACATTCACACTCACACATACACACTCTCTCACACATACACACTCTCACTCTCACACACACAGACTCTCACACACACTCACACTCTCACACACACAGACTCTCACACACACACACTCTCTCTCACACATACACTCTCTCTCACACATACACTCTCTCACTCTCACACATACACTCTCTCACTCTCACACATACACTCTCTCACTCTCACACAGACTCTCTCTCTCACACACACAGACTCTCTCTCTCACACACACTCTCTCTCTCACACACACTCTCTCTCTCACACACACAGACTCTCTC
>NW_028270191.1:28268403-28270903 GCF_037043375.1 Chiloscyllium plagiosum | reverse complement strand
CCCTCCCACAGCACCCACTCCCTCAGCACTGACCCTCCCACAGCACCCACTCCCTCAGCACTGACCCTCTCACAGCACCCACTCCCTCAGCACTGACCCTCCCAGAGTGCCCGCTCCCTCAGCACTGACCCTCCCTCAGCACCCGCTCCCTCAGCACTGACCCTCCCACAGCACCCGCTCCCTCAGCACTGACCCTCCCACAGCACCCGCTCCCTCTGCACTGACCCTCCCACCGCACCCACTCACTCAGCACTGACCCTCCCACAGCACTGACCCTCCCACAGCACCCGCTCCCTCAGCACTGACCCTCCCACAGCACTGACCCTCCCACCGCACCCACTCCCTCAGCACTGACCCTCCCACCGCACCCACTCACTCAGCACTGACCCTCCCTCAGCACTGACCCTCCCACCGCACCCACTCACTCAGCACTGACCCTCCCACAGCACTGACCCTCCCACCGCACCCACTCCCTCAGCACTGACCGTCCGTCACCACCCACTCCCTCAGCACTGACCCTCCCTCAGCACCCACTCCCTCAGCACTGACCCTCCCACAGCGCCCACTCCCTCAGCACTGACCCTCCCACAGCACCAACTCCCTCAGCACTGACCCTCCCACAGAACCCACTCCCTCAGCACTGACCGTCCCTCACCACCCACTCCCTCAGCACTGACCCTCCCACAGCACACGCTCCCTCAGCACTGACCCTCCCACAGCACCCACTCCCTCAGCACTGACCCTCCCACAGCACCCGCTCCCTCAGCACTGACCCTCCCACATCACCCGCTCCCTCAGCACTGACGCTCCCACAGCGCCCGCTCCCTCAGCACTGACCCTCCCACAGCACCCACTCCCTCAGCACTGACCCTCCCTCAGCACCCACTCCCTCAGCACTGACCCTCCCACAGCACCCACTCCCTCAGCACTGACCCTCCCACAGCACCCGCTCCCTCAGCACTGACCCTCCCACAGCACCCGCTCCCTCAGCTCTGACCCTCCCACAGCACCCACTCCCTCAGCACTGACCCTCCCACAGCACCCACTCCCTCAGCACTGACCCTCCCAGAGCGCCCGCTCCCTCAGCACTGACCCTCCCTCAGCAGCCGCTCCCTCAGCACTGACCCTCCCACAGCACCCGCACCCTCAGCACTGACCCTCCCACAGCACCAACTCCCTCAGCACTGACCCTCCCACAGCGCCCTCTCCCTCAGCACTGACCCTCCCACAGCACCCACTCCCTCAGCACTGACCCTCCCACAGCACCAACTCCCTCAGCACTGACCCTCCCACAGCGCCCTCTCCCTCAGCACTGACCCTCCCACAGCACCCACTCCCTCAGCACTGACCCTCCCACAGCACCCACTCCCTCAGCACTGACCCTCCCAGAGCGCCCGCTCCCTCAGCACTGACCCTCCCACAGCACCCGCACCCTCAGCACTGACCCTCCCACAGCACCAACTCCCTCAGCACTGACCCTCCCACAGCACCCACTCCCTCAGCACTGACCGTCCCTCACCACCCACTCCCTCAGCACTGACCCTCCCTCAGCACCCACTCCCTCAGCACTGACCCTCCCACAGCGCCCACTCCCTCAGCACTGACCCTCCCACAGCACCAACTCCCTCAGCACTGACCCTCCCACAGCACCCACCTTCTCAGCACTGACCGTCCCTCACCACCCACTCCCTCAGCACTGACCCTCCCTCAGCACTGACCCTCCCACAGCACACGCTCCCTCAGCACTGACCCTCCCACAGCATCCACTCCCTCAGCACTGACCCTCCCAAAGCACCCACTCCCTCAGCACTGACCCTCCCACAGCACCCACTCCCTCAGCACTGACCCTCCCACAGCACCCACTCCCTCAGCACTGACCCTCCCACAGCACCCACTCCCTCAGCACTGACCCTCCCACATCACCCGCTCCCTCAGCACTGACGCTCCCACAGCGCCCGCTCCCTCAGCACTGACCCTCCCACAGCACCCACTCCCTCAGCACTGACCCTCCCTCAGCACCCACTCCCTCAGCACTGACCCTCCCACAGCACCCACTCCCTCAGCACTGACCCTCCCACAGCACCCGCTCCCTCAGCACTGACCCTCCCACAGCACCCGCTCCCTCAGCTCTGACCCTCCCCAGCACCCACTCCCTCAACACTGGCCCTCCCACAGCACCCACTCCCTCAACACTGACCCTCCCACAGCACCCGCTCCCTCAGCTCTGACCCTCCCAGCACCCACTCCCTCAACACTGGCCCTCCCACAGCACCCACTCCCTCAACACTGACCCTCCCACAGCACCCGCTCCCTCAGCACTGACCCTCCCACAGCACCCGCTCCCTCAGCTCTGACCCTCCCACAGCACCCGCTCCCTCAGCACAGACCCTCCCACAGCACTGACCCTCCCACAGCACCCGCTCCCTCAGCACTGACCCTCCCACAGCACCCACTCCCTCAGCACTGACCCTCCCACAGCACCCACTCCCTCAGCACTGAC
>NW_028270191.1:28250903-28263403 GCF_037043375.1 Chiloscyllium plagiosum | reverse complement strand
CCCCCTTCTAACCCCCTTCCCTAACTCCCTTCCCCCTCCTAACCCCTTTTCCCCTCCTAACCCCCTTCCCCTCCTAACCCCCTTTCCCCTCCTAACCCCCTTTCCCCTCCTAACCCCCTTTCCCATCCTATCCCCCTTCCCCTAACTCCCTCCCCCTCCTAACCCCCTTCCTCCCCAACTCCTTGTACCCCCTCCTAACCGCCCTTTTGCCACCTCCCAGCACCTTTTGCCCCTCGTGCCCAGTGTTGCAGGTATTGCCTCCTCTGTTCCAACGACAGGGTGTGTGTGTGTGTGTCTGCGCGCGTGTGTGTGTGGGGGGGGTGGGTAGTGTGTTGTGTGCGGTGAGGGGGGGGGGGGGGGCTGTGACAGGCGGGTGTTTTGAGGGAAGGTGGGGACCGTGGGGTAGTACCCCAGTGTGGGGAGGCAGCAGACTGACCTTAGTGCCCGCGCCCTGAGACTTCGCCTCCTTGTAAAACGCCAGGCTGTTCCCTGCCAATACAACCCAACAGCTGCTCCAGTTTTTCCTGGGGGGGGGGGGGTGGGGGGGGTGGAGAGACAGACAAACATCGGTCAGGGGACTGGGTGGGGGAAACGCAGAAGACCCGCGAGCCGCGGACCTGACGCAGTCCCGTTTTCGACAGCACGGAAACAGGCCCTTTGGCCCATCCGGTCCGTGCCGGCCCTAATCCCAAACTAAACTCATCCCACACCTGCCCCTGCCCCTGGTCCATATCCCTCCAAACCTTTCCTTATCCGTGCCCTTATCCAAATGTGTTTTAGACGTTGTAACTGTCCCCGCACCCCCCCCCCCCCCCCCCCAACGTCCTCAGGAAGCTCAGTCCGCACACAGACCACCCTGTGCGTGAAACATTTTACCCCTCATGTCCTTTTTAAATCTCTCTCCTCTCACCTCAAAGACGGGACCCCTCCCTCGCCTTGAAATCCTACACACTGTTTAAAAAAAAAAGTCATTCGCCAGTCACCCTGTCCATCCCCCTCTCACGATATCGCAAACGTCCATAAAAGGTCGCCTCTCAGCCTCCTACACCCCAGTCCCACCCTGTAGCTCAAACACTCCATTCCCAGATGTGGAGGGGCCGGTGTTGGACAAAGTTAAAACTCACACAACACCGGGTTACAGTCCGACAGGTTTATTCGGGAAGCGCTAGCTTTCTGAGCGCTGCTCCTTCATCAGGTGGTTGTGGAGAATAAGACCGTAGGACGCAGAATTTATAGCACAAGTTTACAGTGTGATGCAACTGAAATTATATATTGATAAAGACCTGGATTGTTTGTTCATTAGATTAGATTACTTACAGTGTGGAAACAGGCCCTTCGGCCCAACAAGTCCACACCGACCCGCCGAAGCGTAACCCACCCATACCCCTACATTTACCCCTTTACCTAACACTAGGGGCAATTTAGCATGGCCAATTCACCTGACCCTGCACATCTTTGTGACTGTGGGAGGAAACCGGAGCACCCGGAGGAAACCCACGCAGACACGGGGAGAACGTGCAAACTCCACACAGTCAGTCGCCTGAGGCGGGAATTGAACCCGGGTCTCTGGCGCTGCGAGGCAGCAGTGCTAACCACTGTGCCACCGTGCCGCCCACCGTTCAGTCTCTCATCTGTTAGAATGACCGTGTTGGTTTCAATTCTTTCACATGTAACTCGCAAAACTTTTTTACAAGCCATATTTTCAACTGAACTTTAACAATTGGTGTCAGGTAATGTATTGAAGGTGTTAGCTTCCCTGTGTGAGGCTGTCTGTGCCACAATGGTCAGAATTATTCTAGTCTAAAAAACAGATACACAGAATCTTACACAAATTTATGCAGTTTTTGAGCAAATTGAAATGTAACTCCGCAAGCACAAATTCACCCACAAACTTATATGTGTGGGTGTGTGGAGGGGGTGGTGGCAGGGGGTATGAGTGTCTGTGAGAGAGTGTGTGTGAGTGTGAGTGTAAAGGGGTCGAATCTGTGAGAGGGTGAGTGTGGGAGTGTATGTATGAGCGTATGAGAGAGGGTCTGCATGTGTGTGTGTGTGTGTGTGTGTGTGTATGTGTGAGTGTGTATGTACATAGGAATGTCCGTGTGTGTGTCAGAGAGTGTGTGTGTGTATGTGTGAGTGTGTATGTATGTAGGAATGTCCGTGTGTGTGTGTCAGAGAGTGTGTGTGTGTCAGTGAGTGTGTGTGTGTGTGTATGTATATAGGAATGTCCGTGTGTGAGTATAGGAGTGTGAGTGTGTGTATATAGACGTGTGTGTATGTGTGAGTGTGTATGTACATAGGAATGTCCGTGTGTGTGTCAGAGAGTGTGTGTGTGTGAGTATAGGAGTGTGAGTGTGTGTATATAGACGTGTGTGTGTGTCAGAGTGTGTGTGTGTGTGTGTGTGTGTATGTGTGTGTGTGTATGTGTGAGTGTGTATGTACATAGGAATGTCCGTGTGTGTGTCAGAGAGTGTGTGTGTGTGAGTATAGGAGTGTGAGTGTGTGTATATAGACGTGTGTGTGTGTATGTGTGTGTGTGTGTATGTGTGAGTGTGTATGTACATAGGAATGTCCGTGTGTGTGTCAGAGAGTGTGTGTGTGTATGTGTGAGTGTGTATGTATGTAGGAATGTCCGTGTGTGTGTGTCAGAGAGTGTGTGTGTGTCAGTGAGTGTGTGTGTGTGTGTATGTATATAGGAATGTCCGTGTGTGAGTATAGGAGTGTGAGTGTGTGTATATAGACGTGTGTGTATGTGTGAGTGTGTATGTACATAGGGATGTCCGTGTGTGTGTCAGAGAGTGTGTGTGTGTGAGTATAGGAGTGTGAGTGTGTGTATATAGACGTGTGTGTGTGTCAGAGTGTGTGTGTGTGAATGTGTATATGTGTGTGTGTGTATATAGGAATGTCCGTGTGAGAGTATAGGAGTGTGAGTGTGTGTATATAGACGTGTGTGTGTGTGTATGTGTGAATATGTATATGTGTGCGTGTGTATGAATGTGTATATGTGTGTGTGTGTGTATATAGGAATGTCCGTGTGTGAGTATAGGAGTGTGAGTTTGTGTATATACACGTGTGTGTGCATATGTATATGTGTGTGTGTGTGTGTGAATGTGTTTATGTGTGTGTGTGTGTGTGTGTATATAGGAATGTCCGTGTGTGAGTATAGGAGTGTGAGTGTGTGTATATAGACGTGTGTGTGTGTGTGTGAATGTGTATATGTGTGTGTGTGTATATAGGAATGTCTGTGTGTGAGTATAGGAGTGTGAGTGTGTGTATATAGACGTGTGTGTGTGTGAGTGTGTGTGAATGTGTATATGTGTGTGTGTGTGTATATAGGAATGTCTGTGTGTGAGTATAGGAGTGTGAGTGTGTGTATATAGACGTGTGTGTATGTGTGAGTGTGTATGTACATAGGGATGTCCGTGTGTGTGTCAGAGAGTGTGTGTGTGTGAGTATAGGAGTGTGAGTGTGTGTATATAGACGTGTGTGTGTGTCAGAGTGTGTGTGTGTGAATGTGTATGTGTGTGTGTGTGTATATAGGAATGTCCGTGTGTGAGTATAGGAGTGTGAGTGTGTGTATATAGACGTGTGTGTGTGTGTATGTGTGAATATGTATATGTGTGCGTGTGTATGAATGTGTATATGTGTGTGTGTGTGTATATAGGAATGTCCGTGTGTGAGTATAGGAGTGTGAGTTTGTGTATATACACGTGTGTGTGCATATGTATATGTGTGTGTGTGTGTGTGAATGTGTTTATGTGTGTGTGTGTGTGTGTGTATATAGGAATGTCCGTGTGTGAGTATAGGAGTGTGAGTGTGTGTATATAGACGTGTGTGTGTGTGTGTGTGAATGTGTATATGTGTGTGTGTGTATATAGGAATGTCTGTGTGTGAGTATAGGAGTGTGTATATAGACGTGTGTGTGTGTGTGTGTGTGTGAATATGTATATGTGTGTGTGTGTGTGTGTGTGAATGTGTTTATGCGTGTGCGTGTGTGTGTATATAGGAATGTCCGTGTGTGAGTATAGGAGTGTGAGTGTGTGTATATAGACGTGTGTGTGTGTGTGTGAATGTGTATATGTGTGTGTGTGTATATAGGAATGTCTGTGTGTGAGTGTGTGTGTGTGTATATAGACGTGTGTGTGTGTGTGTGTGAATGTGTATATGTGTGTGTGTGTGTATATAGGAATGTCTGTGTGTGAGTATAGGAGTGTGAGTGTATGTATATAGATGTGTGTGTGTGTGAATGTGTATATGTGTGTGTGTGTATATAGGAATGTCCGTGTGTGAGTATAGGAGTGTGAGTGTGTGTATATAGACGTGTGTGTGTGTGTGTGTGAATGTGTATATGTGTGTGTGTGTATATAGGAATGTCTGTGTGTGAGTATAGGAGTGTGTATATAGGTGTGTGTGTGTGTGTGTGTGAATGTGTATATGTGTGTGTATATAGGAATGTCCGTGTGTGAGTGTGTGTATATAGACGTGTGAATGTGTTTATGTGTGTGTGTGTGTGACTGTGTATATGTGTGTTTTTGTGTGTGTGTGTGACTGTGTATATGTGTGTTTATGTGTGTGTGTGCGTGTGTGTGTCTGTGTATATGTGTGTTTATGTGTGTGTGTGTGACTGTGTATATGTGTGTTTATGTGTGTGTGTGTGCGTGTGTGACTGTGTATATGTGTGTTTATGTGTGTGTGTGACTGTGTATATGTGTGTTTATGTGTGTGTGTGCGCGTGTGTGACTGTGTATATGTGTGTTTGTGTGTGAATGTGTATATGTGTGTTTGTGTGTGTGTGCGTGTGTGACTGTGTATGTGTGTTTATGTGTGTGTGTGACCGTGTTTATGTGTGTGTGTGTGAGACTGTGTATATGTGTGTTTATGTGTGTGTGCGTGTGTGACTGTGTATATGTGTGTTTATGTGTGTGTGCGTGTGTGACTGTATATGTGTGATTATGTGTGTGTGTGTGTCTGTGTATGTGTGTTTATGTGTGTGTGTGCGTGTGTGTCTGTGTATATGTGTGTTTATGTGTGCGTGTGTGACTGTGTATATGTGTGTTTATGTGTGCGTGTGTGACTGTGTATATGTGTGTTTATGTGTGTGTGTGACTGTGTATATGTGTGTTTATGTGTGTTTATGTGTGTGTGTGCGTGTGTGTCTGTGTATATGTGTGTTTATGTGTGTGTGTGACTGTGTATATGTGTGTTTATGTGTGTGTGTGTGCATGTGTGACTGCGTATATGTGTGTTTATCTGTGTGTGTGACTGTGTATATGTGTGTGTGCGTGTGTGACTGTGTATATGTGTGTTTGTGTGTGTGTGTGTGTGAATGTGTATATGTGTGTTTGTGTGTGTGTGTGTGACTGTGTTTATGTGTGTGTGTGACCGTGTTTATGTGTGTGTGTGTGTCTGTGTATATGTGTGTTTGTGTGTGTGTGTGTGTGTGACTGTGTATATGTGTGTTTATGTGTGTGTGTGTGACTGTGTATATGTGTGTTTATGTGTGTGTGTGCGAGTGTGTCTGTGTATATGTGTGTTTATGTGTGTGTGTGTGACTGTGTATATGTGTGTTTATGTGTGTGTGTGTCCGTGTGTGACTGTGTATATGTGTGTTTATGTGTGTGTGAATGTGTATATGTGTGTTTGTGTGTGTGACTGTGTATATGTGTGTTTATGTGTGTGTGTGTGTGTGTGACCGTGTTTGTGTGTGTGTGTGTGACTGTGTATATGTGTGTTTATGTGTGTGTGCGTGTGTGACTGTGTATATGTGTGTTTGTGTGTGTGCGTGTGTGACTGTGTATATGTGTGTTTATGTGTGTGTGTGTCTGTGTATATCTGTGTTTATGTGTGTGCGTGTGACTGTGTACATGTGTGTTTGTGTGTGTGTGTGCGTGTGTGACTGCGTATATGTGTGTTTATGTGTGTGTGTGACTGTGCATATGTGTGTTTATGTGTGTGTGTGAATGTGTATATGTGTGTTTATGTGTGTGTGTGTGACTGTGTATATGTGTGTGTGTGTGTGTGTGAATGTGTATATGTGTGTTTATGTGTGTGTGTGTGACTGTGTATATGTGTGTTTATGTGTGTGTGTGCGTGTGTGTCTGTGTGTATGTGTGTTTATGTGTGTGTGTGTGACTGTGTATATGTGTGTTTATGTGTGTGTGTGTGTGACTGTGTATATGTGTGTTTATGTGTGTGTGTGTGAATGTGTATATGTGTGTTTATGTGTGTGTGAATGTGTATATGTGTGTTTATGTGTGTGTGTGTGACTGTGTATATGTGTGTTTATGTGTGTGTGTGTGACTGTGTATATGTGTGTTTATGCGTGTGTGTGTCTGTGTATGTGTGTTTATGTGTGTGTCTGTGTATATGTGTGTTTATGTGTGCGTGTGTGACTGTGTATATGTGTGTTTATGTGTGTGTGTGTGACTGTGTATATGTGTGTTTATGTGTGTGCGTGCGTGTGTGACTGTGTATATGTGTCTTTATGTGTGTGTGTGTGTGTGAATGTGTATGTGTGTTTGTGTGTGTGTGTGTGCGTGTATGACTGTGTATATGTGTGTTTATGTGTGTGTGTGTGTGTGACCGTGTTTATGTGTGTGTGTGTGACTGTGTATATGTGTGTTTATGTGTGTTTGTGTGTGTGACTGTATATATGTGTGTTTATGTGTGTGTGTGTGTGTGTGTGTGACCGTGTTTATGTGTGTGTGTGTGACTGTGTATATGTGTGTTTGTGTGTGCGTGTGTGACTGTGTATATGTGTGTTTGTGTGTGTGCGTGTGTGACTGTGTATATGTGTGTTTATGTGTGTGTGTGTCTGTGTATATGTGTGTTTATGTGTGTGCGTGTGACTGTGTATATGTGTGTTTATGTGTGTGTGTGTGCGTGTGTGACTGTGTATATGTGTGTTTATGTGTGTGTGTGTGTGTGACTGTGTATATGTGTGTTTGTGTGTGTGTGAATGTGTATATGTGTGTTTATGTGTGTGTGTGACTGTGTATTTGTGTGTGTGTGTGTGTGAATGTGTATATGTGTGTTTATGTGTGTGTGTGCGTGTGTGTCTGTGTGTATGTGTGTTTATGTGTGTGTGTGTGACTGTGTATATGTGTGTTTATGTGTGTGTGTGTGACTGTGTATATGTGTGTTTATGTGTGTGTGTGTGACTGTGTATATGTGTGTTTATGTGTGTGTGAATGTGTATATGTGTGTTTATGTGTGTGTGTGTGACTGTGTATATGTGTGTTTATGTGTGTGTGTGTGTGACTGTGTATATGTGTGTTTATGTGTGTGTGTGTGTGTCTGTGTATATGTGTGTTTATGTGTGTGTGTGTCTGTGTATATCTGTGTTTATGTGTGTGCGTGTGACTGTGTACATGTGTGTTTGTGTGTGTGTGTGCGTGTGTGACTGCGTATATGTGTGTTTATGTGTGTGTGTGTGACTGTGCATATGTGTGTTTATGTGTGTGTGTGAATGTGTATATGTGTGTTTATGTGTGTGTGTGTGACTGTGTATATGTGTGTGTGTGTGTGTGTGAATGTGTATATGTGTGTTTATGTGTGTGTGTGTGACTGTGTATATGTGTGTTTATGTGTGTGTGTGCGTGTGTGTGTGTCTGTGTGTATGTGTGTTTATGTGTGTGTGTGTGACTGTGTATATGTGTGTTTATGTGTGTGTGTGTGTGACTGTGTATATGTGTGTTTATGTGTGTGTGTGTGTGTGAATGTGTATATGTGTGTTTATGTGTGTGTGAATGTGTATATGTGTGTTTATGTGTGTGTGTGTGACTGTGTATATGTGTGTTTATGTGTGTGTGTGTGTGACTGTGTATATGTGTGTTTATGCGTGTGTGTGTCTGTGTATGTGTGTTTATGTGTGTGTGTCTGTGTATATGTGTGTTTATGTGTGCGTGTGTGACTGTGTATATGTGTGTTTGTGTGTGTGTGTGACTGTGTATATGTGTGTTTATGTGTGTGTGTGCGTGTGTGACTGTGTATATGTGTCTTTATGTGTGTGTGTGTGACCGTGTTTATGTGTGTGTGTGTGACTGTGTATATGTGTGTTTATGTGTGTTTGCGTGTGTGACTGTATATATGTGTGTTTATGTGTGTGTGTGCGTGTGACTGTGTATATGTGTGTTTATGTGTGTGTGTGTGCGTGTGTGACTGTGTATATGTGTGTTTATGTGTGTGTGTGTGTGTGACTGTGTATATGTGTGTTTGTGTGTGTGTGAATGTGTATATGTGTGTTTATGTGTGTGTGTGTGACTGTGTATTTGTGTGTGTGTGTGTGTGAATGTGTATATGTGTGTGTGTGCGTGTGTGTCTGTGTGTATGTGTGTTTATGTGTGTGTGTGTGACTGTGTATATGTGTGTTTATGTGTGTGTGTGTGTGACTGTGTATATGCGTGTTTATGTGTGTGTGTGTGACTGTGTATATGTGTGTTTATGTGTGTGTGAATGTGTATATGTGTGTTTATGTGTGTGTGTGTGACTGTGTATATGTGTGTTTATGTGTGTGTGTGTGTGACTGTGTATATGTGTGTTTATGTGTGTGTGTGTGTGTGTCTGTGTATATGTGTGTTTATGTGTGTGTGTGTGTGTGTGTCTGTGTATGTGTGTTTATGTGTGTGTGTCTGTGTATATGTGTGTTTATGTGTGCGTGTGTGACTGTGTATATGTGTGTTTATGTGTGTGTGTGACTGTGTATATGTGTGTTTATGTGTGTGCGTGCGTGTGTGACTGTGTATGTGTCTTTATGTGTGTGTGTGTGTGTGAATGTGTATGTGTGTTTGTGTGTGTGTGTGTGCGTGTGTGACTGTGTATATGTGTGTTTATGTGTGTGTGTGTGTGTGACCGTGTTTATGTGTGTGTGTGTGACTGTGTATATGTGTGTTTATGTGTGTGTGCGTGTGTGACTGTGTATATGTGTGTTTATGTGTGTGTGCGTGTGTGACTGTGTATATGTGTGTTTATGTATGTGTGTGTGTGTGTCTGTGTGTGTGTTTATGTGTGTGTGTGTGTCTGTGTATATGTGTGTTTATGTGTGTGTGTGTGTGTGACTGTGTATATGTGTGTTTGTGTGTGTTTGTGTGTGTGTGTGAATGTGTATATGTGTGTTTATGTGTGTGTGTGTGCGTGTGTGACTGTGTTTATGTGTGTTTATGTGTGTGTGTCTGTGTATATGTGTGTTTATGTGTGTGTGTGTGCTTGTGTGACTGTGTATATGTGTGTTTATGTGTGTGTGTGTGTGTGACTGTGTATATGTGTGTTTGTGTGTGTGTGAATGTGTATATGTGTGTTTATGTGTGTGTGTGTGACTGTGTATTTGTGTGTGTGTGTGTGTGTGAATGTGTATATGTGTGTTTATGTGTGTGTGTGCGTGTGTGTCTGTGTGTATGTGTGTTTATGTGTGTGTGTGTGACTGTGTATATGTGTGTTTATGTGTGTGTGTGTGTGACTGTGTATATGTGTGTTTATGTGTGTGTGTGTGACTGTGTATATGTGTGTTTATGTGTGTGTGTGTGTGACTGTGTATATGTGTGTTTATGTGTGTGTGTGTGTGTCTGTGTATATGTGTGTTTGTGTGTGTGTGTGTGTGTCTGTGTATGTGTGTTTATGTGTGTGTGTCTGTGTATATGTGTGTTTATGTGTGCGTGTGTGACTGTGTATATGTGTGTTTATGTGTGTGTGTGTGACTGTGTATATGTGTGTTTATGTGTGTGCGTGCGTGTGTGACTGTGTATGTGTCTTTATGTGTGTGTGTGTGTCAATGTGTATGTGTGTTTGTGTGTGTGTGTGTGCGTGTGTGACTGTGTATATGTGTGTTTATGTGTGTGTGTGTGTGACCGTGTTTATGTGTGTGTGTGTGACTGTGTATATGTGTGTTTATGTGTGTGTGCGTGTGTGACTGTGTATATGTGTGTTTATGTGTGTGTGCGTGTGTGACTGTGTATATGTGTGTTTATGTGTGTGTCTGTGTGTGTGTTTATGTGTGTGTGTGTGTCTGTGTATATGTGTGTTTATGTGTGTGTGTGTGTGTGTGACTGTGTATATGTGTGTTTGTGTGTGTTTGTGTGTGTGTGTGAATGTGTATATGTGTGTTTATGTGTGCGTGTGCGTGTGTGACTGTGTTTATGTGTGTTTATGTGTGTGTGTGTCTGTGTATATGTGTGTTTATGTGTGTGTGTGTGACTGTGTATATGTGTGTTTGTGTGTGTGTGTGTGTGACTGTGTATATGTGTGTTTATGTGTGTGTGTGTGTGACTGTGTATATGTGTGTTTATGTGTGTGTGTGACTGTGTATATGTGTGTTTATGTGTGTGTGTGTGTGAATGTGTATATGTGTGTTTATGTGTGTGTGTGTGTCTGTGTATATGTGTGTTTATGTGTGTGTGTGTGTCTGTGTGACTGTGTATATGCGTGTTTGTGTGTGTGTCTGTGTGACTGTGTATATGTGTGTTTGTGTGTGTGTGTGTGTGACTGTGTATATGTGTGTTTATGTGTGTGTGTGTGTGTGACTGTGTATATGTGTGTTTGTGTGCGTGTGTGTATGTGTGATTATGTGTGTGTGTGACTGTGTATATGTGTGTTTATGTGTGTGTGTGTGTGCGTGTGTGACTGTGTATATGTGTGGTTATGTGTGTGTGTGACTGTGTATATGTGTGTTTATGTGTGTGTGTGCGTGTGTGACTGTGTATATGTGTGTTTATGTGTGTGTGTGTGAATGTGTATATGTGTGTTTGTGTGTGTGTGTGTGTGTGACTGTGTATATGTGTGTTTATGTGTGTGTGCGTGTGTGACTGTGTATATGTGTGTTTATGTGTGTGTGCGTGTGTGACTGTGTATATGTGTGTTTATGTGTGTGTGTGTGTCTGTGTGACTGTGTATATGTGTGTTTATGTGTGTGTGTGTGTCTGTGTGACTGTGTATATGTGTGTTTGTGTGTGTGTGTGTGTGAATGTGTATATTTGTGTATGTGTGTGTGTGTGCGTGTGTGACTGTGTATATGTGTGTTTGTGTGTGTGTGTGTCTGTGTATATGTGTGTTTATGTGTGTGTGTGACTGTGTATATGTGTGTTTATGTGTGTGCGTGTGTGACTGTGTATATGTGTGTTTATGTGTGTGTGTGTGTGTGTGACTGTGTATATGTGTGTTTATGTGTGTGTGTGTGTGTGACTGTGTATATGTGTGTTTATGTGTGTGTGTGTGAATGTGTATATGTGTGTTTATGTGTGTGTGTGTGACTGTGTATATGTGTGTTTATGTGTGTGTGTGTGTGACTGTGTATATGTGTGTTTATGTGTGTGTGTGTGTGTGAATGTGTATATGTGTGTTTATGTGGGTGTGTGTCTGTGTATATGTGTGTTTATGTGAGTGCGTGTGTGTCTGTGTATATGTGTGTTTATGTGTGTGTGCGTGTGTGACTGTGTATATGTGTGTTTATGTGTATGTGTGTGACTGTGTATATGTGTGTTTATGTGTGTGTGAATGTGTATATGTGTGTTTATGTGTATGTGTGTGACTGTGTATATGTGTGTTTATGTGTGTGTGAATGTGTATATGTGTGTTTATGTGTGTGTGTGTGACTGTGTATATGTGTGTTTATGTGTGTGTGTGTGTCTGTGTGACTGTGTATATGTGTGTTTGTGTGTGTGTGTGTGAATGTGTATATGTGTGTTTATGTGTGTGTGTGTGCGTGTGTGACTGTGTATATGTGTGTTTGTGTGTGTGTGTGTCTGTGTATATGTGTGTTTATGTGTGTGTGTGACTGTGTATATGTGTGTTTATGTGTGTGCGTGTGTGACTGTGTATATGTGTGTTTATGTGTGTGTGTGTGTGTGACTGTGTATATGTGTGTTTATGTGTGTGTGTGTGAATGTGTATATGTGTGTTTATGTGTGTGTGTGACTGTGTATATGTGTGTTTATGTGTGTGTGTGTGTGACTGTGTATATGTGTGTTTATGTGTGTGTGTGAATGTGTATATGTGTGTTTATGTGCGTGTGTGTCTGTGTATATGTGTGTTTATGTGAGTGCGTGTGTGTCTGTGTATATGTGTGTTTATGTGTGTGTGTGCGTGTGTGACTGTGTATATGTGTGTTTATGTGTATGTGTGTGACTGTGTATATGTGTGTTTATGTGTGTGTGAATGTGTATATGTGTGTTTATGTGTGTGTGTGTGACTGTGTATATGTGTGTTTATGTGTGTGTGTGTGAATGTGTATATGTGTGTTTATGTGTGTGTGTGTGACTGTGTATATGTGTGTTTATGTGTGTGTGTGTGAATGTGTATATGTGTGTTTATGTGTGTGTGTGTGTGAATGTGTATATGTGTGTTTATGTGCGTGTGTGTCTGTGTATATGTGTGTTTATGTGAGTGCGTGTGTGTCTGTGTATATGTGTGTTTATGTGTGTGTGTGCGTGTGTGACTGTGTATATGTGTGTTTATGTGTATGTGTGTGACTGTGTATATGTGTGTTTATGTGTGTGTGAATGTGTATATGTGTG
>NW_028270191.1:28235903-28243403 GCF_037043375.1 Chiloscyllium plagiosum | reverse complement strand
TAACCTGCACATTCCTGGGCATTGCGGGGACAATTTAGCACGGCCAATCCCACCCTAATCTGCATATCCCTGGGCACTACGGGACAATTTAGCACGGCCAATCCCACCCTAACCTGCACATCCCTGGGCACTACGGGACAATTTAGAACAGCCAATCCACCCTAACCTGCACATCCCTGGGCACTACGGGGGCAATTTAGCACGGCCAATCCCACCCTAACCTGCACATCCCTGGGCATTGCGGGGACAATTTAGCACGGCCAATCCCACCCTAACCTGCACATCCTTGGGCACTACGGGACAATTCAGCACAGCCAATCCACCCTAACCTGCACATCCCTGGGCACTACGGGGACATTTTAGCACAGCCAATCCACCCTAACCTGCACATCCCTGGGCACTACAGGACAATTTAGCACGGCCCATCCACCCGAACCTGCACATCCCTGGGCACGACGGGACAATTTAGCGCAGCTAATCCCACCCTAACCTACACATCCCTGGGCACTACGGGGACAATTTAGCACGGCCAATCCCACCCTAACCTGCACATCCCTGGGCACTACGGGGACAATTTAGCACGGCCAATCCCACCC
This sequence comes from Chiloscyllium plagiosum, assembly GCF_037043375.1. Classification (NCBI taxonomy): domain Eukaryota; kingdom Metazoa; phylum Chordata; class Chondrichthyes; order Orectolobiformes; family Hemiscylliidae; genus Chiloscyllium; species Chiloscyllium plagiosum. Next base: position 28,242,807 of record NW_028270191.1, on the reverse strand, counting down.
TAACCTGCACATTCCTGGGCATTGCGGGGACAATTTAGCACGGCCAATCCCACCCTAACCTGCATATCCCTGGGCACTACGGGACAATTTAGCACGGCCAATCCCACCCTAACCTGCACATCCATGGGCACTACGAGGACAATTTAGCATGGCCAATCCCACCCTAACCTGCACATCCCTGGGCACTACGGGACAATTTAGCACGGCCAATCCCACCCAAGCATGCACATCCCTGGGCACTACGGGATAATTTAGCACGGCCAATCCCACCCAAACATGCACATCCCTGGGCACTACGGGACAATTTAGCATGGCCAATCCACCCTAACCTGTACATCCCTGGGCACTACAGGGACAATTTAGCACGGCCAATGCCACCCTAACCTGCCCATCCCTGGGCACTACGGGGACAATTTAGCACGGCCAATCCCACCCAAACCTGCACATCCATGGGCACTACGGGACAACTTAGATCGGCCAATCCCACCCTAACCTGCACATCCCTGGGCACTACGGGGACAATTTAGCACGGCCAATCCCACCCTAACCTGCACATCCCTGGGCACTACGGGGACAATTTAGCACGGCCAATCCCACCCTAACCTGCACATTCCTGGGCATTGCGGGGACAATTTAGCACGGCCAATGCCACCCTAACCTGCCCATCCCTGGGCACTACGGGGACAATTTAGCACGGCCAATCCCACCCAAACCTGCACATCCATGGGCACTACGGGACAACTTAGATCGGCCAATCCCACCCTAACCTACACATCCCTGGGCACTACGGGGACAATTTAGCACGGCCAATCCCACCCTAACCTGCACATCCCTGGGCACTACGGGGACAATTTAGCACGGCCAATCCCACCCTAACCTGCACATTCCTGGGCATTGCGGGGACAATTTAGCACGGCCAATCCCACCCTAACCTGCATATCCCTGGGCACTACGGGACAATTTAGCACGGCCAATCCCACCCTAACCTGCACATCCATGGGCACTACGAGGACAATTTAGCATGGCCAATCCCACCCTAACCTGCACATCCCTGGGCACTACGGGACAATTTAGCACGGCCAATCCACCCTAACCTGCACATCCCTGGGCACTACGGGACAATTTAGCACGGCCAATCCCACCCTAACCTGCACATCCCTGGGCACTACGGGGACAATTTAGCACGGCCAATCCCACCCAAGCATGCACATCCCTGGGCACTACGGGATAATTTAGCACGGCCAATCCCACCCAAACATGCACATCCCTGGGCACTACGGGACAATTTAGCATGGCCAATCCACCCTAACCTGTACATCCCTGGGCACTACAGGGACAATTTAGCACGGCCAATGCCACCCTAACCTGCCCATCCCTGGGCACTACGGGGACAATTTAGCACGGCCAATCCCACCCAAACCTGCACATCCATGGGCACTACGGGACAACTTAGATCGGCCAATCCCACCCTAACCTGCACATCCCTGGGCACTACGGGACAATTTAGCACGGCAAATCCCACCCTAACCTGCCCATCCCGAGGCACTACGGGACAATTTAGCACAGCCAATCCCACCCTAACCTGCACATCCCTGGGCACTACGGGGACAATTTAGCACGGCCAATCCCACCCGAACCTGCACATCCCTGGGCACTACGGGACAATTTAGCACAGCCAATCCCACCCTAACCTGCACATCCCTGGGCACTACTGGACAATTTAGCATGGCCAGTCCCACCCTAACCTGCCCATCCTGGGGCACTACGGGACAATTTAGCACGGCCAATCCCACCCAAACCTGCACATCCCTGGGCACGACGGGACAATTTAGCACGGCCAATCGCACCCTAACCTGCACATCCCTGGGCACTACGGGACAATTTAGCACGGCCAATCCCACCCTAACCTGCACATCCCTGGGCACTACGGGGACAATTTAGCACGGCCAATCCCACCCTAACCTGCACATCCCTGGGCACTATGGGACAATTTAGCACGGCCAATCCCACCCTAACCTGCACATCCCTGGGCACTACGGGGACAATTTAGCACGGCCAATCCCACCCTAACCTGCACATCCCTGGGCACTACGGGACAATTTAGCACGGCCAATCCCACCCTAACCTGCACATCCCTGGGCACTACGGGACAATTTAGCACGGCCAATCCCACCCTAACTTGCACATCCCTGGGCACTACGGGACAATTTAGCACGGCCAATCCCACCCTAACCTGCACATCCCTGGGCACTACGGGACAATTTAGCACGGCCAATCCCACCCTAACCTGCACATCCCTGGGCACTACGGGACAATTTAGCACGGCCAATCCCACCCTAACCTGTACATCCCTGGGCAGTATGGGACAATTTAGCACGGCCAATCCCACCCTAACCTGCACATCCCTGGGCACTACGGGACAATTTAGCACGGCCAATCCCACCCTAACCTGCACATCCCTGGGCACTACGGGACAGTTTATCATGGTTCTCCCAGGCAGACAGTCCTGGGAACAGGGTGTGAAGGGATTCCTACAGCTGCTCCTTCCAGGAGAACACAACTTACTTCAATTTCCTCCCTCCTTCGGCAATCTTCGTCTTGTTCAGTTGGCCGGATTTCTCCTCTGCCTGCAAGGAACGACGGGCAAGGTATCATCCGACATGTACATCAGTGCTCAATGTAGAGGGAGCTTTACTCTGGAGCTAACCCCCCTGTCCCTGGGAGTGGGGGGACAGTGTAGAGGGAGCTTTACTCTGTATCTAACCCCCCCGTCCCTGGGAGTGGGGGACAGTGTCAAGGGAGCTTTCCTCTGTATCTAACCCTCCTGTCCCTGGGAGTGGGGGGACAGTGTAGAGGGAGCTTTCCTCTGTATCTAACCCTCCTGTCCCTGGGAATGTTTGATGGGGGGACTGTGTAGAGGGATCTTTACTCTGTTTCTAACCCACTGTTGTCCCTGTCCTGAGTGTGTTCGATGGGGTGACGGTGTAGAGGAGGCCTTCGTCTGTATCTAATCCTGTGCTGTCCCTGTCCCTGGGAGTGTTTGATGGGGGGGATGGTGTAGAGGGAGTTTTACTCTGTATCTAACCCCCTCTCCCAGGGAGTGGGTGACGGTGTAGAGGGAGCTTTACTCTGTATCTAGCCCCCTGTCCCTGGGAGTGAGGGATGGTGTAGAGGGAGCTTTACTCTGTATCTAACCCCCTGTCCCTGGGAGTGTTTGATGGGGGGACGGTGTAGAGGGAGCTTTACTCTATATCTAACCCCCTGTCCCTGGGAGTGGGGGATGGTGTAGAGGGATCTTTACTCTGTATCTAACCCCCTGTCCCTGGGAGTGGGGGACGGTGTAGAGGGAGCTTTACTCTGTATCGAGCCCCCTGTCCCTGGGAGTGGGGGACAGTGTCGAGGGAGCTTTACTCTGTATCTAACCCCCTGTCCCGGGAGTGGGGGACGGTGTAGAGGGAGCTTTACTCTGTATCTAACCCCCTCTCCCTGGGAGTGGGGGACGGTGTAGAGGGAGCTTTACTCTGTATCTAACCCCCTCTCCCTGGGAGTGTTTGATGGGGGGATGGTGTAGACGGAGCTTTACTCTGAATCTAAGCCCCTGTCCCTGTGAGTCGGGGATGGTGTAGAGGGAGCTTTACTCTTTATCTAACCCCCTGTCCCAGGGAGTGTTTGATGGGGGGACAGTGTAGAGGAAGCTTTACTCTGTATCTAACCCCCTCTCCCTGGGAGTGTTTGATGGTGGGATGGTGTAGAGGGAGCTTTACTCTGTATCTAACCCCCTGTCCCTGTGAGTGGGGGATGGTGTAGAGGGAGCTTTACTCTTTATCTAACCCCCTGTCCCTGGGAGTGTTTGATGAGGGGATGGTGTAGAGGAAGCTTTACTCTGTATCTAACCCCCTGTCCCTGGGAGTGTTTGATGGGGGGATGGTGTAGAGGGAGCTTTACTCTTTATCTAACCCCCTGTCCCTGGGAGTGTTTGATGAGGGGATGGTGTAGAGGGAGCTTTACTCTGTATCTAACCCCCTGTCCCTGGGAGTGTTTGATGGGGGGATGGTGTAGAGGGAGCTTTACTCTGCATCCAACCCCCTGTCCCTGGGAGTGGGGGACAGTGGAGAGGGAGCTTTACTCTGTATTTAACCCCCTGTCCTTGGGAGTGTTTGATGTGGGGATGGTGTAGAGGGAGCTTTACTCTGCATCCAACCCCCTGTCCCTGGGAGTGGGGGACAGTGGAGAGGGAGCTTTCCTCTGTATTTAACCCCCTGTCCTTGGGAGTGTTTGATGTGGGGATGGTGTAGAGGGAGCTTTACTCTGTATCTAACCCCCTGTCCCTGGGAGTGTTTGATGGGGGGGACGGTGTAGAGGGAGCTTTACTCTGTATCTAACCCCCTGTCCCTGGGAGTGTTTGATCGGGGGACGGTGTAGAGGGAGCTTTACTTTTTATCTAAACCCCTGTCCCTGGGAGTGTTTGATGGGGGGATGGTGTAGAGGAAGCTTTACTCTGTATGTAACCCCGTGCTGTCCCTGTCCTGGGAGTGTTTCATGCAGGGACAGTGCTACCCGGGAGGACTGGGTGATACTTACAGGCGGGGTCACTGGTGAGCTGTCACCCATGGTGTAGGAGTGCTGGGACTGATTCCTCCAGCCTTTCACCTAGAGCAGAACGAGCACAGAACATTACATCCCAACAGTCACAGTCCGGTACATGCCACAGCCGGGAAAATGTCCAGCGCCAGAGTGTTCGGGATGTCGTAGAGGCAGCTGGAAAACATTAGGCAGGACCGAGCCTGGGGGAACAGACGAAACCGCACCGCACTCTAAGCACAGGTAAGCCTCTCAGATACCAGAGCAGGAAAAGCTCACCACACCTGCGCCGACATTCGACGCCATCGTGTGCCGATCTGACATTCCTGCTCTTTACCCGTAACCCTCGATGCACAGAGCAAAGGGGCGCAGTGAGGCTGTTCGCCCCTCAAGCCTGTTCCGTCACTCGGTGAGATCCGAGCTCCAGAGACCCCGTTTCCCTTAATCCCTCAGCTTCACGAAAATCAATCCACCTGCCAGGTTAGGGTGGGATTGGCCGTGCTAAATTGTCCCCGCAGTGCCCAGGGATGTGCAGGTTAGGGTGGATTGGCCGTGCTAAATTGTCCCCGTAGTGCCCAGGGATGTGCAGGTTAGTGTGGGGTTGGCCGTGCTAAATTGTCCCCGTAGTGCCCAGGGATGTGCAGGTTAGTGTGGGGTTGGCCGTGCTAAATTGTCCCGTAGTGCCCAGGGATGGGCAGGTTAGTGTGGGATTGGCCGTGCTAAATTGTCCCGTAGTGCCCAGGGATGTGCAGGTTAGGGTGGGATTGGCCGTGCTAAATTGTCCCCGTCGTGCCCAGGGATGTGCAGGTTAGGGTGGGATTGGCCATGCTAAATTGTCCCATAGTGCCCAGGAAAGTGCGGGTTAGGGTGGATTGGCCGTGCTAAATTGTCCCGTAGTGCCCAGGGATGTGCAGGTTAGGGTGGGATTGGCCGTGCTAAATTGTCCCGTAGTGCCCAGGGATGTGCAGGTTAGGGTGGGATTGGCCATGCTAAATTGTCCCGTAGTGCCCAGGAAAGTGCGGGTTAGGGTGGATTGGCCGTGCTAAATTGTCCCCGTAGTGCCCAGGGATGTGCAGGTTAGGGTGGGATTGGCCATGCTAAATTGTCCCGTAGTGCCCAGGGATGTGCAGGTTAGGGTGGGATTGGCCGTGCTAAATTGTCCCGTAGTGCCCAGGGATGTGCAGGTTAGGGTGGGATTGGCCATGCTAAATTGTCCCCGTAATGCCCAGGGATGTGCAGGTTAGGGTGGGATTGGCCGTGCTAAACTGTCCCTGTATTGCCCAGGGATGTGCGGGTTAGGGTGGGATTGGCCGTGCTAAATTGTCCCGTAGTGCCCTGGGATGTGCAGGTTAGGGTGGGATTGGCCGTGCTAAATTGTCTCGTAGTGCCCAGGGATGTGCAGTATAGGATGGGATTGGCCATGCTAAATTGTCCCCGTCGTGCCCAGGGATGTGCAGGTTAGGGTAGGATTGGCCGTGCGAAACTGTCCCATAGTGCCCAGGGATGTGCAGGTTAGGGTGGGATTGGCCGTGCTAAATTGTCTCCGTAGTGACTAGGGATGTGCAGGTTAGGGTGGGATTGGCCGTGCTAAATTGTCCCCGTAGTGCCCAGGGATGTGCAGGTTAGGGTGGGATTGGCCGTGCTAAATTGTCCCGTAGTGCCCTGGGATGTGCAGGTTAGGGTGGGATTGGCCGTGCTAAATTGTCCCGTTGTGCCCAGGGATGTGCAGGTTAGGGTGGGATTGGCCGTGCTAAATTGTCCCCGTCGTGCCCAGGGATGTGCAGGTTAGGGTGGGATTGTCCGTGCTAAATTGTCCCCGTAGTGCCCAGGGATGTGCAGGTTAGGGTGGGATTGGCCGTGCTAAATTGTCCTGTAGTGCCCAGGGATGTGCAGGTTAGGGTGGGATTGGCCGTGCTAAATTGTCTCTTAGTGCCCAGGGATGTGCAGGTTAGGGTGGGATTGGCCGTGCTAGATTGTCCTATAGTCCCCAGGGATGTGCAGGTTAGGGTGGATTGGCCATGCTAAATTGTCCCTGTAGTGACCAGGGATGTGCAGGTTAGGGTGGATTGGCCATGCTAAATTGTCCCCGTAGTGCCCAGGGATGTGCAGGTTAGGGTGGGATTGGCTGTGCTAAATTGTCCCGTAGTGCCCTGGGATGTGCAGGTTAGGGTGGGATTGGCCGTGCTAAATTGTCCCCGTAGTGCCCAGGGATGTGTAGGTTAGGGTGGGATTGGCCGTGCTAAATTGTCCCCGTAGTGCCCAGGGATGTGTAGGTTAGGGTGGGATTGGCCGTGCTAAATTGTCCCGTAATGCCCAGGGATGT